>NW_026715612.1:0-19574 GCF_029784015.1 Lycium ferocissimum | reverse complement strand
ATGGTTTTATGTTCTCGTGTAGAGACTTTGCGTATAGTGTCGTGGGTATAAGACGTCGTTATGTAATCGGCTATGTAAGCCGATGTATTATTATGCATTGTATTATAAGTTTCATATGTTACAGATTTTATTTGATTCGAGAAAGATAAAAAGCACATTATTCTTCGAAAAATTTTCGTTATGTATTTGTGTCATGATTTGGAAGCCAGCATGATTATGAGTATTACGTGAGTCAGCGGGTTCACTCGGCCCTAAATAAGGGTCGGGTGCCCATCACGCCCTAACAGAAATTAGGGTGTGACAATATAGAGCAGTTTGATTTGAAATTTGGAACAAGTGTGCAATAAAGATTCAAACGTTAGTGTGAATCCTTTTAAGTGTAGGCTTACGAGCTTGGACGAATAAGTGTAGCTAATAAGAGGTGGGAAATGTGTATGTAAAGCTTACCCTTTCTTTCTTTTGGCATGTCTTAGAGGTAAGTAAGATATGATATGATACGAGCCTTGGGGTAACTCTATTCTTACGATCCGAGTATGTCTACGATTCTTACTCACTTCTTGATGTTAGCATTCTTAATATAGTCGAACTATGGTCCATGTGTCTTTTGTATGATTGGATAATACATGTTGCATAAAGAGTTCGTGTTCTTAAAGGATTCTATGTTGAATAATGTCCGTAACTTTCATGAACGGGCTCGGATTGCCTTGATATGTTCGTAAAGTGTTCTCTAATGAATAAAGTCCGTAACTTTCATAGGCGGGCTCGGATTGGTTTGATATTTGTCCGTGGTCCCCGAGACTTTCCTTTGTATAGTTCTAACGACTTTTTGAAAGAACTTAACATGATTATCGTCGTAACCCCCGAGCGTTGATTACTTACTTATCTGTTGAGTCTGTAGTGATGATTTGTATGCATATGGTTACTCACTACTCTGCTCGTGCATTCTGTTGTTACATCTTTCGCCGAGTCCCGGGCCGGTTATGTCATCGTGCGTACTATGTTATATTCCGAAGTATGATGTGTTACGAAGTATGATGTGTTACGGAGTATGATGTGTTCTGGAGTATGATGTGTTCTGGAGTATAATGTGTTACGGAGTTATTCTGTATTCTGGAGTATGATGTGTTATGGCGCCAATGATGGAGTGGCGACCATGTTCCCCGAGCCCATAATGGGCCGAATATGATACATAATTTTGACATGCATGACTGTATCTCAAGAGTTAACATTTTGGCATTTTGGTTATTATACTTGTTTTCTGTACTTCTTATGCATGGTTTGTACTTCAATTGCAAGCATTTTGGTATTCTGGTTATTATGCTCACTTTCTGTACTTCTTACTTCGGTTATGACCCCGTTTTCTGTATTTCATGCTTTATATACTCAGTACATATTTCGTGCTGAACCCCTTTCTTAGGGGCTGCGTTTCATGCCACGCAGGTGTATACAGATGAGTAGAGGATGTTAGTAGAAGATGTTCCAGCTGGATTGGCGAGCTCCATTTCCTTCCGGAGTGCGGCCGAGTCAGAGTATCTAGGTTATGGTATTTTGATTTATGTTAGAGACTTTGCAGACAGAGTCACGTATATATCATGTCAGTCTTGTAAGCGGCTCTGTAAGCCGATGTATCATTATGCATTATGTTACAGATTTTACTTGATTTGAGAAGGATGAAAAGCATGTTTCCTTTTTGAAAAGCTTACATTATGCATTCATTTCGTAATTTAAGGGTCCAGTAAGATTATGAGTATCACGAGGATCAGCGGGTTCGCTCGGCCCTAAGTAAGGGTCGGGTGCCCATCATGCCCTATCAAACGTTAGGGTGTGACAAATTGGTATCAGAGCAGTTCATCCTAGGGGTTGTTTTTTTTTCGTGTCCAAGAGAGGCTCCGTTTATGGTGTGAAGCGCGCCACATTTATAAAAAGGAAGCTACGGGGCATCTAGGGTGGTTACTCTTCTTTTACATCTTAGATCGTGCGATAGAGCCAAGTCATAGGAAATGAGATTCCTTATACTAACCTTTGATTGCAGCAGAAGAATGACATCGACAGAAGAAAGTGACTAGCGATATTGGAAGTTACAAAGCACGCAGGTAAGCAATGGTATGAAAGATATGTGTCGGGTAAGGTATTGAAGTACGATTGAAATACAAGTTGAAGATTAAAAGGGAAAGTAAACAAGAAAGTGTAACAGGTGCAGTTTGAGTTGGGCATACGAGGTATGTTCATCATTTCCGTGCTGTTGTTGATATTGGGCGCCCTGTGTTGCTGTGATATGATATGATATACATATATACATATGTTGGCCCTGTGAGGCATTGTTGGTATTTCCTGCGTGCAGGTTTTGAGATAGTAAGAAATACAGAGGAAACTCTGCCAAAATTTTCCTAGAAATAAGAAGAGAATGAGATATAGGTTTGTAATATGTCTTGAAAGGTCGTGCCAATAGTAATGATAGGATTTGACTAAGTTGCGAGTATGGCTGACCTTGAGGAATAAATTAACTGCTGAATTAATGGTGATAGCAATTAGGAGGTCGATATCGATATGGTAAAAAGAAATTGGAAAGGGCTTGTGATACTAAGGGGTGATTTAGAAAAGGCTGGCAAGCCTTGATAGAGAGTGATATTAAGGTACCGACCGAATTGATAAGCAGGGATGGATCACGACGAGTTTATAGTTAAAAGAAGTAATAGTATGATTAAGACAAGGGTACGAGGGAAAATGAAGTGTGACGGATATGAGTGTGTTGATAAGACGGCTTGTGAGATATTAAGGATAAGATTGACCCGTAAAGGTAAGAAGTTAAGAAGTGTTACACCATGGGATCGAATACGAACAGACATAATAAGGATTGTTACGAAAATGAGTAAAGCCTAGTGAGGAAGTGACTAAAAGATATGACGTGATCTATGTGACTAAGGTATAAAAGCGAGTCATAGAACAAATAGGGATGAATGAAACACATTTTGAAAATGAGAAAGGGGTTATGCAGAAGTGACGCGTTCTGAAGGATACAGAGGTGGCATAAGATTCCTCGTGCGCAGGGTAAAAGAGGAGCATAGACTAGAGAAATGGTAAGGGAATTCCAAAGAAAGCATCCAAGATAAATGTAGTTAATTGAGTAAGAGTATAGGACGAAAGGGAAATATATAGCTACGGACCTAAAGGTGCAGTGCGACGATAAGGTGATAAGACAAGACTATCATTAAAATGAACTTGATATGATTTTGAGTAGGTTAGAAGTCGGCACAGGGTACACAATAAGGGTAAAGAGCATAAGGCATAAAGGAGTACGCGTGCATACGACTTCACCTCGAAATAATGGAATCCTTAAAGGACAAAGACGGTAAGCTGGAGGAACAAGTGATGTATTGTAAATGTATTAGAGGAAACAAATGATATAAATTGGGATAAAGATAGCGTTTCAAGAGGACTCTGGGCACCTATCATCGGAATAAAAGTGCCGCCTAATTGAGGTTGGAAATGAGGACATAGGGCAAAGTATAATCGGGTAATAGTATAAGTAGACCCTTAAGGGGGGAAGCTGGACAGGAAAATGCAAGTGTGAGATGGAAACCATTGACACTGCAATACATTTGACATAGATGTTTAAATTTTAAATGGGATCCCCTGTTGAAACAAGTTAGTAAGATCTGAAAGCCAGCAATAAAGGGGTGGAGTCAGAAGAGTAAGAGACCCTTTCTAATTCGGGAGGGAGGGGGGGGGTGTGTCATGAGAACGTTTTGAAATCAGCTAAGACTTCAACTTACTCCAGATTATGTGATGAAGGTCATGCGGTGAGGTGAACGCTATCATACTAGCATTAAAGCATCGTATTTCATCAGAGTTTCAAGGTTAAGCGTGCTGGGGTGAGAGAAATTTTAGGATGGGTGACCCCCTGGGAAGTGTACTAAAAGTCCTATAAAGTCGACGGAGAGCCAAACGGGAAGCTAGAGTAGCCTAAGGGAAATTAGAGTATACAGAGTGGGCGAAAACTTTAAGAGGTCGCGTAGGCCGAGGCGGACTAGACCGGGAAGAGAAAGAAGGTGCATCACAGCTCTAGAATTAGGGTGAGTTTGAATGGCGTTTGGAAATATTTTGTAAGCGAGATGGTAGTAATTATATGTGTACGTATGTATATGATATCCCGTACATGGCTATATCGAGGCGGGTATGTGTGTCCCAAAGAATCGACGTTGCGGCATATTGGAGGCATTGGTCGGACAGGGTAGTAAGGTTAAAGTGACAGACGTTATCAGGCAAGCGGATGTTATTTTCGCTACAGGGTAAGCTTGGAAAGTTCCAATACAATGATAGTTAGAAAAGAAAGAAAGTGAGTAGATGGAAGGTAAGGACATCAAAATGTCAGACAAAGTGAAAAGTAAGAAACACGAGTGAGTAAAGCCTTCAAGGGAGACGACGGGCAAAGAACGGGACTATTTGGGTAAACATTCGAAGGTAGGCGAGTGAAAGGGATAGAGTGTGGTAGTATGGAACAAAAGAGGAATGTGTGAGGTTGGAGAATAGACTTCGACAAGTGGGACGAAAAGATAGTGACCACGACGAGGAATGAGAAGTAAGAGAAAGCATGATTAGGCCGTGCAATGATGTTAAGAGATTTCTAACTCTCGAAAGATAAGTGCCAAAGGCGATGGATATCTCAAAACTATTGGTGTATTAGGACCTCCTTAATATGAGGGGACTTCATTGCTACTTGATAACTAACTCCAAAGATAGAGACTAAGAGCAAAAGGTAGAGTGATAGCTAAGGTCTTTTAAAGGAGTCGAGAAGAAACACATGAGGCTGAAGATTCCAGAATACGGACTTCATAACAAACTTACCTCGCACTCTGCGGAAGTATGACTCTTCTAGGGTATTCTCTTGTGGATGATGTCCGGTAGCGAAGAGCTAGCGTACGAGGAAAACCCTGTAGCTACCGGATCGTCAGGCGAGAAAGTTGCGTACTAAAAACGTGACTTCCGTTAATGTATTGTAGCGGAACAATAACATGGGGGAGATGACCTGGGAAAACGAAGAGGAGATGAAGAATAAGTATCCCTACTTATTTCATATGCCTACAGGTAATCTAAATTCCTAGAGTGGTTATGTTGATTGATAAATAAACTGTATGTGGTAGCTATAAAAAGAACTCCCCCGAAGTGCCTATAAGACCCTATAATACTAGTTTCACATTCGAGGATGAATGTTTCTAAGGGGGGAAGGATGTTACACCTTGGAAAATTTCGCGTTATCAAGACTGTGGACGACTTAGTATGAGCTCAGGGGAGAGCAGAGTTACACAAGTATTATGGATGAAGATTATGTTATCTAGGCATAAGAACATATATATGACATTTGGAGAGTGTATGGAGTAAATCGGTTAACATGATCATTCGATGATAGCCCTCGAAACCATGAGTTAAGGTGGGGCCCACATGTCGGAATTTTGTAAAGGATATGTTAAAAGTGATACAAATAGTACATGGAAAGTTGAGCAAGTCCTAAGAAGGACCCATAAGCCAAATATGGACATAAGCCCTCCAAAAGGACGATTTAAGGAAACGTTTTCGGATGATCTGACTTGGAGGGGCAAAAACGGTATTATAAGTTTGGAATTTGGAAAAACATCAAGAATAAAAGTTGTAGATAATTGAAAGATCTTTCCAACCATAGGTTGTGGGCCCTCACACGGTGTCATAATCAAGAGTTATGGCCATTTTAAGAGCAAGACCCCAAGCTGCCAAATGGTTCCGCGGGCCCCACATGAATAAGTCGGTGGAACCGACCTAGGGGGGATATAAATACCCCATCAGCCCCTTTTTTCAGCATATTAACATTCCAAAGAGTCCTAGAAGCCTCTCAAAATATCTTCCAAATATTATAGTCCGATAAATCAAGAATTTAATAAGATTACGCCAAACTAGTTCGTGAAAGGTAATTGTTCTTGCTTCTACTTATGTTTGGCATTGGAGAAAGTTGATGTGGCTGAGTTTCTTCAAGTATAAGGTATGTTATTTATCCCATCTTTCATGTTGAGTTTATTAGAAGGTCTAGCAAGCCTTATAAATGAAACTAGTTATGGAGAAAAGGTCATAGAGTGTTGTATTGTAGTTGTTGTGTTTGCGGGCTGTTTTGAACGTGTTGTGGCCGTGTGAATGGACTGATTAATGAATATAAAAATGGTATCTAACATTGTTGGCGTATTGATGAGATTATACTCCTTGATTGGGATGGAAGAAGTGCATATTGTTATTGTATGTTGAAAAACGTCGTGTGGGACGTTTATGAAATATGTTGGTATGAATAATAGTGTTGTTGATGTTGGTATTATTGTTGTTGTTGTTGGTTGCTGAATTGTAATTTTCGGCTAGGCATATAAACAGGGGAGATGCTGCCCGATTTTTGGCAGAATATAGAGCAGTTTGATTTGAAATTTGGAACAAGTGTGCAATAAAGAGTCTAACGTTAGTGTGAATCCTTTTAAGTGTAGGCTTACGAGCTTGGATGAATAAGCGTAGCTAATAAGAGGTGGAACAGGTATGTAAAGCTTACCCTTTCTTTCTTTTGGCATGTCTTAGAGGTAAGTAAGATATGATATGATATGAGCCTTGGGGTAACTCTATTCTTACGATCCGAGCATGTCTACGATTCTTATTCACTTCTTGATGTTAGCATTCTTAATATAGTCAAACTATGGTCCTTGTGTCTTTTGTATGATTGGATAATAAATGTTGCATAACGAGTTCGTGTTCTTAAAGGATTCTATGTTGAATAATGTACGTAACTTTCATAGGCGGGCTCGGATTGGTTTGATATTTGTCCGTGGTCCCGGTCCCCGAGACTTTCCTTTGTATAGTTCTAACGATTTTTTGAAAGAACTTAACATGATTATCGTCGTAACCCCCGAGCGTTGATTACTTACTTATCTGTTGAGTCTGTAATGATAATTTGTATGCATATGGTTACTCACTACTCTGCTCGTGCATTCTGTTGATACGTCTTTCGCCAAGTCTCGGGCCGGTTATGTCATCGTGCGCACTATGCTATATTCCGAAGTATGATGTGTTACGAAGTATGATGTGTTACGGAGTATGATGTATTCTGGAGTATGATGTGTTCTGGAGTATGATGTGTTCTGGAGTATGATGTGTTACGGAGTTATTCTGTATTCTGGAGTATGATGTGTTATGGCGCCAATGACGGAGTGGCGACCATGTTCCCCGAGCCCATAATGGGCCGAATATGATACATAATTTTGACATGCATGACTGTATCTCAAGAGTAAGCATTTTGGCATTCTGGTTATTATACTTGTTTTCTGTACTTCTTATGCATGGTTTGTACTTCAATTGCAAGCATTTTGGTATTCTGGTTATTATGCTCACTTTCGTACTTCTTACTTCGGTTATGACCCGTTTTCGTATTTCATGCTTTATATACTCGACATATTTCGTATCGCCCCCTTTATTCGGGGGCTGCGTTTCATGCCACGCAGGTGTATACAGATGAGTAGAGGATGTTAGTAGAAGATGTTCCAGCTGGATTGGCGAGCTCCATTTCCTTCCGGAGTGCGGCCGAGTCAGAGTATCTAGGTTATGGTATCTTGATTTATGCTAGAGATTTTGCAGACAGAGTCACGTATATAACATGTCAGTCTTGTAAGCGGCTCTGTAAGCCGATGTATCATTATGCATTATGTTACAGATTTTACTTTATTTGAGAAGGATGAAAAGCATGTTTCCTTTTTGAAAAGCTTACATTATGCATTCATTTCGTAATTTAAGGGTCAGTAAGATTATTAGTATCACGAGGATCAGCGGGTTCGCTCGGCCCTAAGTAAGGGTCGGGTGCCATCATGCCCTATCAAACGTTAGGGTGTGACAAATATCTTCTATATCCACCTTGAATCTAAGCCAAAATCCACCGCAAAGGATTACTAGAACTATAACCATGCGTTATCCGAGCCTTGATTAATACTCCACCACTTAAAAATCACTCAAAACCCTCAATTTTAATATATCCTCACTCCCCTATATGATTTCTGAGTTTTGGGAAATATTTAGAATGGAATATGAAGGGCTTTGCCCCTTTTATTAGGTGACAAAGTTGGTGGAAACTGACTTAATCAGTGACCATTGCGAACATGAGGGACCCTCGCGAACGCGAGCCCCTGTCGCGAATGCATAGGGCAATTCTGCCCAGTTCGACCAGATTTTTGTTCTTCACCCGTTAGACCTCCGATCCTTCCGATACTTCTTATACGTGATCTTAAACCCTCATAACCATAATATAGGTGCATACAATCTCATATATCACTTTATCCATAAATATTCTTAATACTTGTGTCATTCCTTAAATCTGAAGGTTAACTTTCTTGATCAAAATTTCACGTACTTGTACTTAGACTTGGCGAGTGTTCCTCTGAAAATATGAGGTGTAAAATTATAACAACGGAAAGGTTGAACTTTCACGGTTATTCTAAAAAGGAATGGACTTCTAGATCCGATTATAATGTGAGATTCTTATCTTCTCATTGTATGCTTATAAACTGTAAATTTGAGACTAACTAAGCAAGAAGAGGAGTACCGGAAGTACCAACCCTCATCATCACTATAGTTTAGAGTCGGTTAACGATGCTGCTAAGTAAACGTGCTTCCCGTACTCACTCTACACTTGCTATATCTTTTGTGTGCAAGCATAGATCCGAGTACGAGTAGAGGCTTATAGATCTTATTGGAGCGCTTTCTCAAAGCTTTAGGATGAGCCGATGATGGTTCCACGGCGCTAGACGCCTTCTTATCTTTATTTCCTTTTTTTTTTTTACTTCGTACAATATTATGTATTATTCACTTTGTATTCGGATTAGTAGCTTTGTACTTGTGACTTCTAGGTCTTGTGGAGTAATTTCAGAATTAAACATATTTCCTATCTACGTATTATTAAAACTTAAGTACCTTGAGTTGTTTGACTTTATTTCTACATTTACTTATGTTATCTTGACTTACATGTATTCGGGTTTTCGTCTAAGGGTTGGGTTGGGAGCTCTCACATCTCAAACGAGTTTTGGGTCGTGACACAAATTTGGCATCAGAGCCCTAGATTCAATTGTCTCACATGTACTTGAGCAAAGGTCTAGTAGAGCCTTGCGAATCGGTACGGTGACGTCCGTACTTATCTTCGAGAGGCTACAGGTAATTTAGGAAATTTCAGTTCTTTCATCCTTATCATGCGTTATTGACTTTATTGAATATTGAGTTTCTTGTTTTGCTCTTTCTCACAGATGTTAAGGACTAGATCGACCGCGGTTGGAGAGCAGGAGCCCACATATGCACTTGCACCTGAGCCCCTTACTAGAGCTGCTGTTCGGGACTGATGTAGGTGAGGCAAAGGCATAGTTCGAGTAACGACACCAACCCGAGGCCGAGCATTTTAGGGCTATGTAAGAGCAAAGATATCCCGAGCAAGAGGTGATTGAGGAGGATGATCCAGTTTATGCTAAGGAGTTTGGACCAGGACAGGTACCTCCGGGTTTCAGTGCTACGCCTATGCTTCAGGAACCCTTGGTTCACCTATTGGGTTTCCTTGAGAGTATGGCTTAGGCATGTGTTCTACCGGCTACTTTTGATGGCTCACAGACTAGGGTTAGAGAATAGACTCCTGCTCTTATGGCTGCTCTCGAATGTCAGACTTCAAGGGCTAGGCCAGCACCTGCTGTCACACCCCAAGCCGGAAGGGTGAGACCGGCACCTGCCTTACTTGCCCAAAGACCTACGTACATTACATACTACTTACTTGAACAAGCTATGGGCTGACAAGACCGTCAAATAGTTGTCAAATAAAAGGAAGGACAACCTGCAAACAATAAAACCCGGAAACATGCATATACATACATATATATATATATATATAAATACATAAATAGGTTGACGAGGCCACCATGAAATATATATACCCTAGAACACAAGGCCGACATGGCCGCATACACTACTAAGCATAGGACATGTGTCTACATGCCTCTAGTAGCATGATGGTAAGAAGGTCGGGACAGGGGCCCACCATATGCATATATATATATATATATATATATACATACACACTTAAGAGTCACCTAGCATATCGACATCTACAACAACTTCGGGAAGAGCGGAGTATGACCATCAACCCTGAGTTGGGGCTGCCTATCCAGAAGACCCTCCTGTATGGCTATCTGGACCTACGGAGTATGAAATGTAGCATCCAAAGGGACGTTAAATGTACCGATTATGTAAGGGAAGAACATATAAGTAGAAGTAGTGAAGTAAGGAGAAGTAAATGAGGAATAACCTGAAACTCTAAATGTCGTTGAGGACGTATGGCATGCATGCTTTATTTTAAAAACATATACATATATAATCCAACCTATGGGGTTGCATCATCATCCTCAAGCCGCTCTTTGGGGCTAACATCATCATAATGTACCCAACTGCAATAGCGCGGCTCGGTGTCATAAAATAGATACATATATAATCCAACCTATGGGGCTGCATCATCATCCTCAAGCCGCTCTTTGGGGATAACATCATCATAATGTACCCAACTGCAATGGCGCGGCTCGGTGTCATAAAATAGATATATATATATATATATATATATATATATATATATATATATATATATATATATATATGATGCTTGATAGACTCGTGGAATAACATTCTCAATCTTTCGTAATAACGTAAGGTCGGTAAATCTCCGAATACGTTATGTAAGCTAGCTTTTCAACATATGATGTCGTACGAAACGTAAAATACCATCAACATATAATTTAAAGGGAATCAGAGATCTAGTGAAACATGTATCATATAACATATTAGGGAATGAAGAACATAGGCTTTATGCCTAGTAGAATAGAGTTCCTTTTATGGAGGACATTCGTTACATTAGTTTCATTGATTCGTGCCAAAAGAAAGGAAGGGAAAGGCCTTAACATACCTTTTATGCCAACTCTATTGACGATGACGATGAACTCAATCTTTTCCCTATGTTAATCTACAACAAATGACAATAGCACTAGTGTAAAGCTAAGGAAAGCTACAACAACGATACGTCAAGTGGCAAGCCCGCTATACAAATACCTCTACACCCCCAAACTCCATAACAAAACCAACCACACATATACACAATTATAACAACTACTTCGTAACCTTAACGTATGAAGGACAACCCAACAATAGTATATAACAACTTCAAACAATTGAACTCGCGCATCCAAACACCATCCCGTGATTTCTTAACAAAAAAAACAAATCTTAAACGTTCACACGAGCCGTAGAAGGTCGCCGATGATGGATCAATCGTACCTTGGTTTCCCCTTCGTACTTCCAAATACTTTATTTCACTACGAAGAAATCTCCGATCCGCTCAAAATTGAAAATAACGTTGTTGTTCCAATAAAAAGTGTTATATCCCATATTTCGTACGTCGGGATAATCCGAATCAACCACGATAAGTTAAGGACAAGACCATTCCGAGATATGAAGTGGAGACTTTTGTTTGCTTTAAAGGTTTAAGTTGTGTATGATTTTATTAGCATGGAAATATTAAAGAAACATTTGGGGTCAAATTCCATTTTTGGAAAGTGTTCTATTTTTGGAAAGTTGAAAATTCAACCAAAAAAAAAAAAGAGAGAAAAGAAAAAAAAAAGGAAAAAGAAAGGCCATGTGGCCGGCCACCTCATGTGGGCCATGGCCACATGGTTGGCTAATAGTTGCAATAAAAAGATGACCAAATAATTCATTTTCATCACTTCAACCCATAGAATTTTCAAGAAACTTGGAGAGCACCAATACCAAGGCCATTCGCCATGACCATGGAGAAGTGAAGTTCAAGAATTGATTCCAAAAAAAATAATTTCTTCAAGCAAACTTGCTAATTCAAGGGTGCTCGTTAACGTGGAGTTGTTGTTTCAAGCGTTAAATTGCTCGTTTTCTCTATCTCTCACTTTAGGCAAGTTGAGAAGTCAAGAAGAAAGGTGAGTTCTAATCTTGTTTTATGTGTTATGAATGGTTTATATGTGTTGTTGTATGCTAAAATGGAAGAAATTCATGATAGAAATCAAGTTGAAGTTGAGTTATGAATGTTGAGGTTTGGCCGTGTGTGGCGTGGAATGTGTAGGAATAATGAATTAAGTATATTTAGTATGTTTATGTGTTGTTGTAATGTGTAGAAATGGATGGAAATCATGGAAGTGGTGTATTGATGTAGTAGCCGAAAATGGGTGTCTTGTATGCCAAGAATGAATTAATTCTATGTAGTCTTTTGGTTGTTGTTGTTATGTGGATTCTATGTTGGTAATGAAAGTTTAATGAATAAATTTGAAGTTGTGATGGTTGTGGGCTGTTTTGGAAGGCAATGTAACCCTTATGTAATTTTTGTATTTATGGTAATGACATGGTTAACACATAGGTTGTTGATGTAGTTTATGAGTTTTGGAGAAAGGAAGTATGTTTGGTGTTGTTCTTGGGCTTGGAGACAATTTCAAAGTGAGTCAGACATGGTTTGGGTTGGTTGGAAAATTGTGTGAATTGTTTAAAGCATTCTTGAATATTGTTGGAATGGTTTTGGATTAGTAATCCAATGTATAAATGTCGATATTGGTTTGAATGTAAGTAGTTGAGGTGAGTTATTGGAATATTATGAATGTTGTTGAATTAAGTAGAAAAAGAGCTATTAATGTTAGAATGTATTCGAATCGATCGTTGATGTCAGTAGCTTGGTTGTTGGTTTGGTTGTTATTGAATTTGGCAGTTGAAATCTCGGGTTGTGTATTTATCAGGGGAAATGTCGCCGAAATTTCGTAGAATTTAATGTTCGTTTGGAATTGAATGCCTAAATGCTTATGGCTAATGTTTGGTATATTGGCGTTATGTAGATCTTGGAGCATCCGAGAGTTGAGACTCGACTTAGCTTGCGAGCGGACGAGGTACGTAAGGCGTAACATTTCTTTTCTTTTGGCATGTCTTAGTGCTAATTAGGCTATGACCCGAGCCTCGGGTAATTCCACTTTTGGATCCGAGCTTAGATATGTATCTTATTCATTCTTAAAAACTTACCCTCTTATGTAACCAAACTAAGGTTCTTATGTTCTCAAAAGATTAAATTTCAAAAGTCTTATAAAGAATTTTGTTACTAAAAGGTTCCGAACTTCAAACGCTCGTAACTCTTGCATATGAGCTCGGATCGCCCCGAAACATAATAGGTAACTTCATAAGACATAACATTCCCCTAACTTGTAGTCGGGCTCGGATGGGGTTGGCACCCGTCCGTGGGGCCCGCGCTTTTCTATGATTATCCTTAATGACCTTTAAGAAAGATTTAGTACTATTTTCACCTTGATCTCCGAGTATGGATTCTCTACTTATTTGGTAAGTTTAGAATTATGATTTGTATGCATTTAAAATGAGGATTGTTACTCATATGACTTCAATATGTAATTATGATTTCTAAGTCCAAATTTTGCATGTTCCGAGTAAAGTCCGAGAAGTATTTGATATGACTATTGTTCCGATTCCCAAATGATAGTTCGTTTAATTTATTTTATTCCATCGAGTCATAAAATGATTTGTGTGTATATGGTCTCTCACTATTCGCTCGTGCATGCCTTAATGCATCTTTCACCGAGTCCCGGCCGGCACGTATTCGTGCAGCCTCATTGCATTATTCACCGAGTCCTTCACTAGAGGGCCGGGCACGCTATACATATATATGATGTTATGATGTGATGACACGGGGATGGCGGCCGGATGGCATTTGATGATCCTATTCACCGAGTCCCTCATTAGAGGTCGGCACGCATATGCATATGATTATATGATTACTATACATGACGGTTACATGATTTTATTTACCGAGTCCCTCTCGGAGGGCCGGGCGTATGCTATATGTACATAATGATTTGATGATATGGACACGGATATGCATGATATATGATTCACGTGCAAGTTTTTGATTTCCGATTACTATGTTTATTTCGATAACTTCCGGTTATGGTTCTATTTATTGTCTTCCGTGCTTTACATGCTCGGGCATATTTCGTCCGACCCCTTTCTTTGGGGGGCCGCGTTTCATGCCGCGCGCAGTACGGACACTCGCTCGGGTGAGCCGCCACCTAGGGATCCCTACTCGCCTATTTTTGAGAGCTCCTTGTCCGAGCCCGATTTTGGTGTCGGACTTTTTGTTATGTTTGTGTATATTTGTTCGTGGCACGGGCCCCGTCCCGTCATATGATTCTCGTTATTACCGTTAGAGGCCCGTAGACATAAACGTGGGTTGGTAGCAAATCGTTCGGTTACCGTGTGTCCGTATATCTCCGGGTTGTATATGTGATATATGTATATGTATGTGTGCGCGGTGTCGTGCCTTTCGTACGTATAATTTTTCATTATATTTGCTATGATCCGATTATAATTGATAGGTGGGTGCGGGGTGCCCGCCCGGGCACTAGTCACACCACTGGGGGCTAGTCGTGACAAAAAGTGTGTTGGCTTAATTTTTTTTAAAGAGAGAAATTGCACCAAATTGCTCTATATTCTCATAAGAAATGGTTGTTGAGATATATACTTCATGAACATTTCCAAATCTTGAACTTAAGAAAATAATGGACCCTCCATATGTTTTTTTTTTTTTTTTAAATAGTTTTGGTGGCCTGTTGGGCCATTTTATTAATTCGTAAAAATTAAATCCCAAATTGGGTCCATTATATCCAAAATTGTAAAAATAAAAAAGGAAATATCTAAAAAGGAAGGCGTATAAACTCCTTGTATCGAAAATTGTTGCCCTATTTTGTTTGTTGTTTCTCTCTTTCTCTTTTCTCTCTAGAAACTCCGGCCAAAGTCCGGTGATGTTGAACCGCAAAATCCCTTCAATGATGTTGAGTCAAGAAGGGAACCTCCTCTATCTCTCGTATTTTAGTTCTTTATTTGCCATTGTAATGCTTCCGTGTTGCCTTTGAAATCTGGAAAATGATGAAACCAGCTAAGAAAAGTAGTCTTCTTCTCCAACTGGATTTGATTCTTTCATCATCTCTGCAAATACCACTTCAATTTCATGGTAAGTTCCTTTGTTCATCATCTCAGCTTGTTCTTCTACTTTCTCCACATAGATAGTAATTATTTGGTCCTATTTTGTGGTGCATGTACACATCTGAGCAATTGATTTTGATAACCTTTGAATGTTTGTTCGTGTTCTTCTGAAGACCATCCCTCCCAGGTAATGTTGGTTGTTGCAAAATATCGTTACTTCCAACTTGTTGTTTCATGTATAAGGATTTTCCTCGAATGTTATTCGATCCGTTATAATGACAAGCTTTTGTTGCCTTCCTAAGTTATTGTTATTATTGTGTCCTTCACTTCTGGTCGTCACGACCCGCCTCCGAGGGCCGCGACGAGCACCCGGCAGCCCATCCGGCACCCCTTAATATACTTATACATCACATTCTAGGTGAGCCACATAATTATATCATACTTTTCATGCATCATCATTCTAATCTCATCGGGCAACAACATACCTATATCATCAATAACATCTATGCCCACATAAATATACAGGCGCCGACAAGGCGATCAAAACAACATCCCAAAATATAAAATTTTAAGGCCGAACATATCTAACCATATACACAATGTCTACGAGCTCTACAAGAAGGGTACATCACATCATAACATATGGGCGGGACAGACCCCGCCGGGCCCATGAATATATACACAAAAGAATCTATACCAAGAGTCGTTAGCCTCCGAATAAAATGAGGTCTCCTATGTAGTCCCCGAGAAAATACAAATGGCTATGGATCAAGTCCGTCTCCTCCGGCCACCTGCGGGCATGACGCAACGTCCACAAACAAAAGGACGTCGCACGAAGAATATGTACCGAGTATGTAAAGCGTGATCATCATTATAGCACTTTTCGCTTTCCATAAGGGACGTTCCATTTCTATCTCGTACTCGCGTACATACATTCGTATTCTTGCTCATTTACGTTTCATACTCATGCTCATATCATATACATTGCATATTCATAGCTCTTTACTTGGCACTTACATAGTCTTAACATATCCGTACTTAACGGATGTTATATACATAGCATAATCGTATTCATATAGAGGTTATATACTTAGCTTATCCGTACTCATATAGATGTCATACATATAGCTTTTTATATAGCTTACCCCGACCACGAAGGTTCGGCGTTTCACGTGCCCTACCAAGCTCGGTGCCTGGCCCTACCAAGGCTCGTGGTTGTTATTCGTACCCAACTGGCTGGTGCGCGCGCGCGTCATATATATAGATATACATATATACTTACTTTCTATATTCTACCCAGCCATATAAGCTCGGGGTTCACAATAGCCTCTCATGGGCACATATACATATACATATTTATCATATTCTACCCAGCCATATAAGCTCGGGATTCATAATAGCCTCACATAGGCATACACACATACCTACTCATATCTATCTTTAGTCTTGTTACTATCGTCATTCATTACCTTCTATCTTTAGAGTATTACTCATCGTATAAGGAACTTAGTACAAACCATATCATTTGAGCGTCAATAAGCTTAATAGCTTAGAGCTAGGATCATTAGAGAGTATCATGAACTCATAAGAGGATGAACATTTGGCCAAAGAACCATGCTTTATGAAAGAAGTGGTTAGCCTTACATACCTTTCGTGCAACTATTATATCACTGAGCGTTCTTCTTCAAGGCTCACGTTCTACCTTCATCAAGTGCATACTCATATTAGATGATGGATAGCATTTAGCATTCATGACTAACTCTAGAGAATTGACGGCATATCCTCTATTTATACTTAGCTTTCTCACATCATATATCAATTCCCAAACATCAATAATAACGTTCACAATATCATCGCAATAGCTTATAGTCATCTACATACTCTTACTTCCACAATTGTCTTCACTTTATCCATATTCATGGTTATATCTCGACAATACGTTCATTCATATACAATGTCGGTTCCATACTCAACATCATTTTATAACATGATTATATTCATAAAGCATCAAGAATCATAACCTGCTCCAAACGTTTACTCAAAAGTGCTACTATTCACACATTCATGACCCATTACTTATATTCTTTTGTAATCTAAGTGTTTCATCTTCCAAATACTTTATATAACATGGAAACATCATAAAACTTACCTTAGATGGTGTTGGATTGAACCTGTTGCATATACCTCACTTTTAGCCAAACCCTAGATTTTCCTTCACTTGAATTTCTTGCTTTTGATGAACTTTAATGGGTTCTCTTACTTTGATTCAAGCTTGTATTGATGATAAGAACCTTATATTTCCTTTGGATTCTTGTTCATGAAATGTATACTAAGCCCTAAAAGTCTTAGAGAGAAGTAGAGATATGTTGGAAAGAAATAACGAAGTTGGAAACTCATTTAAAGACTTAGAACATTTGGGGCAAACTGCTTAGTGTTCCACGGATCGCTCCACACTGTGGAACCCAATGTCGTCCGTGGAGCTGGTCGTGGTTCATGACCAGCCAGCTGCCTTCTCTTTTGGCAGTTCCACGGACCCATCCACGGTCCTCGGGGAACACACCCCCGTGTCCGTGAAACCCAATCGTGGAACTCATTGTTTCACCAAGTTTGATCCCGTCGTCTCGTTTGATCTCCAATCCTAGTGGAGCCTTCTTAGCACTTGTTTATCACTAATAGCAAACCCAAGGGGCATCATAACTCTTCCCAACACATAATTAAGTTGTCATCAACTTACTACTCATAAACCTTCCGATACTTATCGATACAAGGCCTTCTTGGCAACTTTCTTATCTAACATCGAATGTCTTTCAAATCTTATTTAGAATCATCAAATGCTATTTCTTACTTACTGAAACATCATATACTTCATATTCCTCATTATCCTATTTATTGTGCATCAACAGGAAATTTTTTCGAGGTGTAACATTCTTCCTCTAAGAACATTCGTCTCAACGTTAAGCACTTAGGATTCTTACAAAAATTTCGCCGTAGGGTTTGCCCTATAATATGGCACTATCGCCCCTATCACAACAACCCATAATATCAATGCCTCATAGGGACACAACAAAATAGCAATAGCACTTGGCCACACACGACCCAAATACATAAAAGGAAAGCGTACATACCTTACGATCTTCGCATCTCATCTGCCCTCTTCCTGGCCGAAATAGTTGCGGATATTTGGATTTCATGCTTTTTCCACTTCCCATGTCATCTTTTCTCGATTATTATTTCTCCACAAAACTTTAACCGAGGCCTCTTCTTTGTTTCTAAGCCTCCGTACTTGCCTATCTAATATGGCAACGGGTTTTTCATCATAAACTAACTTTTCGTCACTTGAACATCATTTACTGGGACGATCCTAGTAGGATCTCCAATACATTTACGTAGCATCGAGACATGAAAAACTGGATGGACTGACTCCAAATCGGGAGGTAAATCTAATTCGTAAGCTACTTTGCCTACTTTGCGCACAATTTCATAAGGCCTAATATACCGGGGACTAAGTTTCCCCTTTTTGCCAAATCTCATAACTCCTTTCATTGGCGACACTTTCAAGAATACCAATCTTGACTTGGAACTCTAGGTCCCTTCGACGATTATCCGCGTAGGACTTTTGACGACTTTGGGCCGCTAATCAATCGATCTTGTATAAGCTTGACTTTCTCTATGGCTTGTCAGACTAAATCCGCCCTATCAATTTAGCCTTCTCCTCGTTTCAAACCACCCAATTGGGGATCTACACTTTCGCCCATATAAAGCTTCATACGGTGCCATTTGAATGCTATAAATGATAGCTATTATTATAAGCAAATTCAACGAGTGGCAACGATCATCCCAATTTCCTCCAAAAATCTATCATACATGCTCGTAACATATCCTCAAGAGTCTGAATGGTACGCTCAGCTTGTCCATCAGTCTGTGGATGAAATGTCGTGCTAAGGCTCACTTGAGTCCCCAAACCCTCTTGGAAGGACTTCCAGAAATTAGCCGTAAACTGAGTACCTTCCTATCGAGATAATAGATAACGGAACAATTACGAAGTCGCACTATCTCTTTAACATAGAGCTTTGCATAATCTTCTGCCACATACGTCATTCTGACTGGCAAGAAATGAGCTGACTTGGTGAGTCTATCCACAATCACCCATATGGAATCATACTTACGTCGAGAATGGGCTAAACCTGTAATAAAGTCCATGTTAATTGTTATATCCCGTATTTTGAACAACGGGACAATATGGGTGAATTACGATAAGTTGGAGACAAAGACCATTCCGGATATGAAGTGAGACTTTGTATATTTTAAAGGCTTAAGTTGTGTATGATTTTATTGGCATGGAAATGTTAAGGAAATATTTGGGGTCAAATTCCATTTTTAGTAAGTATTCTATTTTTGGAAAGTGGAAAATTCAAAAAAAAAAAAAAAGAAAATAAGGGCTATGTGGCCGGCCACATGAGTGTGGGCCATGGCCACATGGTTGGCTAATAAGTGTTAATAAAAGATGACTA
>NW_026715611.1:0-18950 GCF_029784015.1 Lycium ferocissimum | reverse complement strand
TTGAAGATATTAGCGAGAAGATGTTCCGGCGGGATTGGCGAGCTCCGTTTTCTCGGAGTCTTTGCTTGGGAGTCGGAGCAACTATGATATGGTTCCATGTTCTATGTTAGAGACTTTGCGACAGTGTCATGTGTATAGCATGTTGGTCCGTGTCGGCTCCATAAGCCGACGTGTTGATATATGTTGTATTACAGATTTCGTGCGATTACAGATACCGTTGGACATAAAGAAGGCGGAAAGCATATTTGTTTCCTGAAAAGTTCTATTATGTAATCATGCTATAAGTAAGGGCCCAATATGAATACGAGTATTACGTTAGTCAGAGGGTTCGCTCGGCCCTAGGTAAGGGTCGGGTGCCCATCACACCCTATCGGAAATTGGGGTGTGACAAAGTGATATCAGAGCAGTTCGTCCTAGGGGTTGTCTGCAAAGTCATGTCCGGTAGAGTTCTGTTTATGGTGTGAAGCCGACCACATTTATAAACAGGAGGCTACGGGGCATCTAGGATGGTTACTCTTCTTTCACACCTTAGATCGTGCCATAGAGCCAAGTCGTAGGAAATGGGATTTTCGATACTAACCCTTGATTATGGCAGAAGAATGGCATCGAACAGAGGAGGCGACTGACGATATTGGAAGTTACAAGCACGCAGGTAAATAAAGGTATGAAAGATATATGTCGGGTAAGATATTGAAGTATGATGGAAATACAAGCTGAAAGATTGAAAAGGAAAGTAAGCAGGAAAGTATGACACGTGTAGTCGTGATGAGCATATGAGGTAAGTCTAATATTTTCAGCCTTTTATGAATATTGAGAGCCCTGTGTGGCTATGATACGATATGATATGACATGATATGTATCTATGATGATGGCCACCGTGAGGCACCTTTATTGGTATCTCACTGCGTGTTTTGGGATAGTAAATACCAGAGGAAACTCCTTTTTTTCTAGAAATAATACGAGAATGAGATATAAGTTGGGAAAATATTTTGAAAAAGTCGGGATCATAGCAGCAATGAAAGTTGACTGAGCTGTAAAGCACGGCTGCCCTCTAGGAATAAGTTAACTGTGGAATGAGTGGGGAAATAGTAAATAAGACGTCGGTGGAAATATGGTAGTAAGGAAATTCAGAAGGACTTGTGCTACTAGGCGATGATTTAGAAAGGACTGGCAGGGTTGGATAGAGTGATATGATAAAGATAAGCGTACAAGGAAAAAAAATTGTGACGAATAGGAATGTATCGATCAGATAGCTGGTACAATACGCTGTGGGGACGTTTTGAAATCTGGTAAGGCTCCGACGTACTCTAGGATGTGTAATGAAGGTGGTGCGGTGAAGTGGACGCGATTATACCAGCATTAACGCACCCGATTTCATTAAAGTCTCAAGGTTAAGCGTGCTGAAGTGAGAGAAATTTCAGGATGGGTGACCCCCCCAAAGGAAGTTTTTACGAAAATCCTACAAATTCAGACGTAAGGGGCGAATAAGAAATTGGAGTAGTCTAAGAGATATTAGAGTATGTGGAGCGGCCAGAAACCTTAAAAGAACACGTAGGACGGTGTGAATCAGGTCAGCAAAGAGAAGGAGTTAACGGAAATAAAGGAATAAAAAGGAAGCGAGACAACGGTATAGTAATAGGTTAAGACGTGGGTAACGGGGGACATGAGTGCTATAAGTGACGGGACAGTGAAAGGCCAAGTTATAGAAAGACGAGGAACAAGGCAGAATGAATGCTAGAAAATGACTGGGATGATACGGATAAAATGTGAACGAACAGAATACGTTTTGGAAATGAGAAAAGGACTATGTAAGAGTAGTGTATTCTGAACGACACAGAGGTAGCATAAGATTTCACGTGTGCAAAAAAAAAAGAGACAGGAATGAATGGATAATGGTATAAGCATACCCCTAAAGGGGGGAAGCGGGTGAGAGAAATGCAAGAGTGGGATAAGAACAGTTGATACGATGGTGTGTTAGTATGGACGTCTGGGCTACTAATGAGGCCCCTCCTCACCGAAGTAAGTTAGTAAGATCGGAAAACCAACAACAAGTGTATAAGAGTTAGGATGGTGCTTGAGGCAGTGTGAGAAGACTTGCAAAAAAAAAAAAAAAAAAAAAAAAAAAAAAACCTCGAATGACAGGACACTAGAAAATGGATGTGTATGAAGAAAAAGAGTATGGCAAGAGAACGGTATTGGATAGCCTAAGAGATAGTATGAAGGACAGCAATAGCTATAAAAAGGGAGCCCCCCTGAGGTGCTTATGAGAGCCCGTGAGCCTAGTTGAACATTCGAGGACGAATGTTCTAAAGGGGGGAAGGATGTTACATCTCATATTTTGTACGTCGGAATATTTTAAGTTGGTGGCGACAAGTTATGGACAAGGCTACTTTCCGACTTTGTGTTTCAATATGCAAGTTGTTTATGATTGTATTGGTATGGAATATTAAGGAAGTGGAGTTAAAAGTGAGATTATGGAAATTAAAAATTTCATGAAAAAAAATAGGCCATGTGGCCGTGTATATGAGTGGGCCATAGGGCCATGTGTATTAATTATATATATGTGTATAAGATGACAATTAAGTCATCTTTGTCATTCCTTGCCTTAGAACTTTCAAGAAAATTTGAGAAAATTCAAGAATGGCCATTCGGCCATGGTGTAAAACCGAGAGAGAGAGGGAGTGAACCAAGAGATGTTGATCATGAAGAACTTCTTCTTTCTAGCTTTCCTACTAATTAAAGGGTCCTCTACGACAGGGAGTGGTTGTTGAAGTAAGCAAGACACTCTTTCTTGCAAAATCCAAGCTAGTCGTGGGGTGAGGTGGTGGAAGAAGGTGAGGTTCAATCTCTATTGTTATATGTTATGCATGATTTATGTATGTTGTAGTGTGTAGAATTGAAAGGAAGTCATGAAAAATATGTGTTGGGGTGATGTTGTTGTGGCCATGAATTGTGCCATATGTGGTAGGAAATGAATTAATGTTATTTAGTATGTTGGTTGTTGTTGTTATGAATTATGTGATGGAAAAATGAATGAAACACATGAAAATATGGATGTTGAAGTTGAGCCATGGATGTTAATGTTTGGCCGTGTATGTGTGTTGCATGTTTAGAGTGAGGAATCGATTCTAATTGGCATGTTGGTTGTTGTAGTGTGTTGGAGTGAATGGAAATCATGAAACCTTGAATGTTGGTGTTTGGCCGTGGTGTTGTGTGTAGCCGTGTGTGGGCTGTTTTGGAGGGGATATGATGAACAAATTTTATGTAATATTTGGTTGTTGTTTCTTGTGGATTATGTTATGAAAGTAAAGGTTTAATGACATATGTCGAAGTTGTAGTGTTGTGGGCTGTTTTGAAAGTTAATATGATTCTAATATGTTTTCTTATATTTATGAAGGTAATGTGGTAATGTATGGGATTGTTGACGTAGCATGGGAATTTGAAAGAAAGAAACGCATTAGTGTCGTATTCATTAAGTTGGAAGGTTTCGGGTTGCATAGCATATTGTTTGAATTGTCTTGAATACTTTGTGGATTGTTCGGAATATTCTTAAATCTTGTTTGGATGGTTGTTGGTTTGGTTGTTGTTGATAATTGGACGAGTTAAATTCTCGGGGTTGGTGAAAATATAGGGGAAGTGCTGCCGAAATTTCGGTAGACAAGTGTTACTTTAAGATTTAACTTCTTGATGCTCTAATTAATGTTGGGTAAATGTGACCAAATTGTAGATTTTGGCGAATTTGGAACTTGAATTTGGAGAAGTGTAAGAAGCGGAAAAGGTATGTAAGACTTCACCCTCTCTTCTTTGGCATGTCTTAGACGTAATAGGCTTGGATACGTGCCTCGGGGACCACTCCAATTCTAGAAATCCGAGTTTGAAATTAGCCCTTTTTCATTCAATAGAATTGAATTAAGTTCTTCACATTTTATTGAATAATTGCACCCAACATCTATAACTTGTCAAACGAAACCGGATTACAATAAAACCCTCATAAACGGCTCCATGAAGCTTATTGTATTGGTGTACACCACCTCTATTGACCCGAGGTGGGCCTGCTATTCCCGAATTCCTTTGTTGTTCTATTTGACTTGTTTCCGCACTAAAATTTAAGGAAAACTTTTGGTTATCATTCCGATTACTAAACAATAATTGTTTTAACAAATTCATTGATTCCAAAGCATGATTCCTTTTTCGATAATCCATAAATGTTTTCTGAAACGTTTGCATTTTCCTAAAATGGAGGTTATGATTCCGTAAGTTTTCATGATAGCAACGATGGAAATGTTTTGTAATGACAACGATGATGGAAAAGATGAGAATATTTTCCTACGACGAATATGACGATGATGATTTCATGATTAAAGGTTCCAAGTTTATGATTTCAGTGACGATATGGGAACGTTGAGATATTTCTTGAGCTTCCAACTCTACTCATGAGCGATGACTATTTTTAAAAATTCCAAAAGTATATGAAATGCTGCTTTATGATCCTATTCTATGTTTGCTCATGATGTTACTCTCCATTGATAGTCTCGCCTTATTACTAGTTCCTTCAAGGTGAGACAAGCGCCCATAGTTATTCCATAATATAATCGAGGTTACCGACCTTACGTCACTCCGATAGAGTTATAGCTTTTCTTTGGGCTCTCCTGCATGCTTTGGTATAAAATATGTATATATATGTATATGGGGAAGATGGGGAAAAAGGGCAGAGTGCTATAGACGCTGGGTTATACACACGGTACATGTATCTGTACTTGACTTGATATCATCCCGGACGCGGGATGCCCGGACGCGGGATATATATATTTATTTATGGTTAAATGGATCGGCTGCCGACGCCTCGGCAATATAAAATGTTCTATTTTCTATATATATGAAAGAAATGTTTTTTTCAAGGGAAAGATAAGCATGCTTGGCATCCGCCCTCGGAGGCATTCATATGTACGGAGTTCTGACTTTACATGATATGTTTCATACGTACCTGACTTTCTTTTACAATATGTTATATAGATCGGGGTACGCGTTCCAGCGACTAATCAGGCTTGGTTCTGCCCAAAGGGGCACTCAAATGTACAGGTTACTCTTTTATCTCATGAAATGCCCTATGTTGTCGTCTTGTTGCTATTCATGTTTTGTATCCTTTCACATGTTGTTACTCATGCCTTACATACTCAGTATATTGCTCGTACTGACGTCCCTCCTTGTGGACGCTGCGTTCATGCCGCGCAGGTACACCCAGATGGGTTGAAGATATTAGCAGAAGATGTTCCGTAGGGATTGGCGAGCTCCATTTTCTCGAGTGCCGCCGAGTCGCAGCACTATGATATGGTTCCATGTTCTATGTTAGAGACTTTGACAGACAGTGTCATGTGTATAGTATGTTTGAGTCCGTAAACTTGGCTCCATAAGCCGACGTGTTGATATATGTTGTATTACGATTTCGTGCGATTACGATACCGTTGGACATAAAGAAGGCGGAAAGCATATTTGTTTCTGAAAAGTTCTATTATGTAATCATGCTATAAGTAAGGGCCCAATATGAATACGAGTATTACGTTAGTCAGAGGGTTCGCTCGGCCCTTGGTAAGGGTCGGGTGCCCATCACACCCTATCGAAAATTGGGGTGTGACAATGACGTTCTGGTATATATGTCTGTTGGGTGTCCAAGTAGGGTACCAGTCGCGGCCCACGGGGCTGGGTCGTGACAAAAGTGGTATCAGAGCGGTTTGTCCTCGGAATGTCTCCAGGCCGTGTCTCGTAGAAGTCTTGTTTATCGGTGTGTCGTGCACCACGTCTATAAACGGAGGCTACAGACATTTAGGGTGTTACCTTTCTTTGGATCTTAGATCGTGCGAAAAGAACGGCCGTAGGAAACGAATTCCTTCCTACTAACCTTTGATTTCGGCCGAAGGACGGTATCGACGAGGAAGACGATGATTGATGATATTGGAAGCTATACGGATACACAGGTAAGCAATGGTATGAAAGAGGTACGTTAGGGGAAGTCATTTGAAGTATGATCGAAATATAAAGTTGAAAATCGAAAAGGAAAGAACATAGGAAAATGCCACCGGTGCCATTTGAGTTATGTATGTAAGGTAAGTCCCGACATATTCATGTTTTGCTTGAAATTGTTAGCCTTGTGTGGCTATGCTACGATATGATACGTACGTATATATGTTGGCCCTATGAGGCATTGTTGGTATTTCCTGCGTGCAGGTTTTGGGATAGTAATAAATACAGAGGAACCTCTGCCCAAATTTTTCCAAAATTATAAAAAGGAAAATGGGATATAAGCCCTTAACATGCCTTGGAAGTCGATACCGATAGGGTAAATCTATTATGTCGGATTAAAGTTTAAGAGATACCCTCCATGTCATTCGTAAGAAGTATCATCCTTATTTGGGAAATTTTATTTCGAGAAAGTATATGTGAGCAACAAATTTGCAATTTATTTAAACGGACCAAAATACGTTCCGACCACACTTTGCTTCGGAAAAGCCTATGTTGAAGGGCAAAAATGCTCGGTGACTAAGTTCACCTCATCGGAAAATACAAAGCATGTGACAAGCGAAACGGGAATTAAATGGTTCGCTCACGACCCAAATAATAGTAATATATATATATATATATATATACATACATGGAGGTAATTATGTTAATTAAGTACTAAGAAGTTCTGCGATGTTTGTCGGACTCTAGTTTCCTTCTGCTAGTGGTTGGAGAGAGCCTTACAGAAATATTTTACCGATTCCGACGACCGAATGGAGTTGGAATTTGTGGAATAAAAATTTAAATTTGTGGGTTGTGCAGAATGAGATATATAGACGAAAGTAAGTATTGAGGACTTAGATAAGGGGCGACACAGTACCTATATGGTCAGAAAAGGGAAAGACTCCTCCCTAGATCGGGGTGGGACCCGCTACGAGAATGTTTTGAAAGTTTTTAAGACCCCGACTTATCTTAAATTACGTGACAAAGGTCGTGCGGAGCAGTTGATGCGATTATACCGGCTTTAACGCACCTAAATGCAATAAAGTTTTAAGGTTAAGCGTGCTAGGGCCGTGCAGTGCGGGATGGGTGACCCCCCTGGGAAATGTATTAAAATTTTCACAAATATAGATATGAGAGACAAATGGGAAATTTGGGGTAATCTAAAGGAAATTAGAGTATCCGGAATGGTTAGCAACTTTATAGAGGTCGCGTGAGTTGCGACGGATTAGATTGGTGAAAAAGGAAGAGGAGCAACGCAGCTCTGAAATTAGAGTAAGTTGGGACAAGTGATTGGAAAATGTCTTGTAAAAGAAATGACAGAAATATATATGTATATGTATGTGTAGGACTCCCCTTTTATGACTATGTCGATCGATGGGTGAACCCTAATAGCTAGTGTTGTAATATATGGAAGATATTAAGTGGACAGAATTTATGAGACAAATTGAAAGGTATGGGATAGATGTTACGAGATAAGGCGATATTGATTTTGTTACGAGTTGACATTGGAAAATTCTAATACAACGATATTTGGAAAGAAAAGAGTAATTGAGTAGAACATAAGGAGATCGAACGTCGAAAAAGTTGAAAGTAAGAAACGTAATTAAGCGGCCGACGGGCAAAGCACGAAATTATTTGCAAAAAGGAACCGGAATGTAATAGTGCGAAGTAAAGGAAAACCCATGGTATGGAACGATGAATTATGTGAATATCAAGAAATGCGAATATCGAGAAAGCGGAACGACAGATAAGGAACGGGTGTGAAAGAGGGGATAACTTAGCCGAATCTCCCAATGAGGAAGGATGTGATTACTAAAAAAATAAATTTCTACATTAATTACGTTATTTGAGGACCAGCTATCGGATAAGATTTTGTACTATGTGATCGAGAGTTCTCATCGCCTCGTGAATTTATTAAAGTCTCGTACGAGGCTAATCGAGTTATAGATTGTAAAGAAAAAGGCGTGGATATGGTATAAGTACAACCCCTTAAAAGGGGGGAGAACGTATTACATTATACTTAAACCGGCGTTACAATATCTTTAGGTGATTAAGAAAGGAAATCTATTGACTTGAGGCCGGCTTAAATGTATCTACATGCCAAGAGAATAAAGGGAAGGACTGAAAGACGCCTTAAGGAGATGCTCCTCGCCAATATAAATTGCGATATGTTTGTGTTATGATTTGAATCTCCCCTATCGGGTAAACTGATGTTGTACCTAAGTGCGTGGTAATATGTTTTAGAGAATGGTAATAAAAGCAAGAAAATGGTGCAGTAGTTAAGTTCCTAAAGAGTAATGAAGAGGATTATCGGACTCAAAGAATATTTCGGGTAATAACGATTATCGTAATAGGAATACCAGTGCTTGGTAGTTTGGAAATCTTTGAAGAAAAGAAAGAGGTTCGTTAGATACTAGAAAAATAGTTCATGGACCACTAATCACATGAAGCCCGAGGAGATACGCCATGAAATTATGGCGGCATTATTATATGGAGTCCACGCTGATAATTGTATAGACCATCAGAGTCTCCAGTATATTTTAAGCAGAAAGAAGCTAAATTTGCGATAAGGAAGATGGTTTGAATTATTGAAAGATTATGACGTCGATATTCTGTATCACCCTAGAAAAGCTAAAGTTGTGGCAGACGCACTTAGTCGCAAACCTATGGGCAAATTGACCAGTGTGCATCTAGAAATGAGGAATTGGTTCGTGAAATTCATCAGTTAGTTAGCCGTAGAGTTCGTTTGGACGATTCTGGAAATATTGGGGGTTTCTGTCCGAGAATTTGTCGAGTCCTCCATTATAGAAGAAATAAGGCGACGTCAGTACGAAGATCCTATCCTGGTACGGTATCGAGACACAGGCCTCGACAGGGAGAAGACCCCGTTTGAGCTTACGTCCGATGGAGTATTACTATATAGGGGCAGATTGTGTGTACCTGACGTTGCAGGCCTACGGCAACGGGCAATGGGCGAGGCACATTATTCTCGGTATTCTGTTCATCCAGGGGCCACAAAAATGTACCATGACCTCAGGTGTTTATTTTGGTGGGATAGTATGAAAAGGGATATTGCAGAATTTGTTGCCCAGTGTCCAAATTATCAACAAGTCAAGATTGAACACCCGAAGCCCGGCGGATTATTGCAAGAAATGGAAATCCCGACGTGGAAGTGGGAGATTATCAATATGGATTTCATTACGAGATTACCACTTCACGGTATGATTCGATATGGGTTATTGTTGACAGGCTGACTAAATCAGCCCATTTTCTCCCAGTTCGGACTATTTATTTCGTGGAGGACTACGCCAGACTGTATATTAAGGAGATAGTCAGGCTCCACGGCGTTCCTGTATCCATTATTTCCGATAGAGGTGCCCAGTTCACAGCTAATTTCTGGAGATCATTCGAGAGGATAGAGCCGGGGACTCTAAGCCTTAGTACGGCATTCCGCTTGATATTGGGCAGGTCGAACGCACTATCCAAACGTTGGAAGATATGCTGCGGGCCTGTGCTATTGACTTCAGGGGTAGCTGGGACGATCATTTGCCACTTGTTGAATTTGCTTACAACAACAACTACCATTCCAGTATCCACATGGCACCATACGAGGCGTTATATGGCAGAAAATGCAGGTCGCCAATTGGTTGGTTCGATGTCGGAGAAACCAAGTTAGCTGGCCCAAATCTGATTCAGCAGGCAGTGGATAAAGTAAAGCTTATTCGGGAACGGATACTTACGGCCCAGAGTCGACAGAAAGCAGATGCTGACCACCGACGTCGACCTTTGGAATTCCAAGTAGGTGACTGGGTATTCTTGAAGGTATCACCTATGAAGGGCGTCATGAGATTCGGTAAGAAGGGGAAACTCAGCCCGAGGTACATTGGCCCTTATCAGATTGTCCGTAAGGTAGGCAAAGTTGCTTATGAATTGGATCTACCACCGGACTTTGAAGCAGTGCACCCAGTGTTTCATGTATCGATGCTCCGCAAATATATTGGTGACCCTTCAAAAATATTTCCCACGGAAGATATTCAGGTAACAGAAGAGTTATCCTATGAAGAAGCGACCCGTAGCCATCTTGGATCGTCAAATAAGGAGACTGCCCGTAACAAAGATGTGGATTACCCTTGGAATCGTAGGCGCAACAAATCGGGAGGAAATGACCTGGGAGGCTGAAGAAGAAATGAAGAGAAAATATCCTCACCTGTTCCCGGCGCCCACAGGTAACCTAAAAATCCCTTATGTCCTTATGTTGATCAAGCAATAACTTATGTCTGATAATTGTGAGAGAGAAACTCCTCCCTAATATATTCATAAACCCCTACACGATTAGATTAACATTCGAGGACGAATGTTCTAAAGGGGGGGAGGATGTTGTAACCCGTATTTTGAATATTTGGGCGTTTTGACATAATTGTAGTAAGTTACGGACAATGCTATGTTTTGGACTTACTTGATATATAAGTTGGTTATGGAAGTTTTGGGTGTGAAAATATTGGAAAAGGTTAAGGGCAAAATTGGAACTTTGGAATTGGTTTTATGAATTATTAAAAATGTAGACTAAGTAATTGGGCTTGGAAATGGAAAAAAAGAAGAAGAAAGAATGAGGCCCAAAAGGGGCATGGGTGGCCGGCCATATGGCTAGCCCAACCCATAGTCCCTTAATAATTTCCATGTGCTTAAATTCGCCTCAAGTAATAGAAGTTTCAAGAGAGAAAGAATAGAAGGAGAAAACAAAAGAAACAAGAACAAGAAGAGAAGGCCATTCGGCCATACTCCTCCCATTTCACCCCTTGAAAATCTTGCTTCCAAAATTATTTTCTTGTGGTATTCATACTAATTCAAGGTCCCTTTACAACTTGGCGTAGTTGTTTTGGAAGATTGAGTCCTTGTTTCATCAATTCAACACTTGAGTTAGGTGAAGAAGTTGGAAGGAAAAGGTAAGAATTCATCCCTTTTATTTATGTTATGAAGGTTTGTTTGTGTTGTAGTATATGGAAATGAGTAGAATATATAGAAATATGGAAGTTTGCAAAGTGGGTGTGCATGTGGCCGTATATGTGCTATGTTGTATAGTTAGGATGAGTTGAATTTTATGTTGTATTTTAGTTGTGGTTATTGAGGAATTTGTATTGGAAATGAAAGTGGAATGAAAATTGGATGAAGTTAGAAAATTGGCATGTTGGCCGTGTGGTATGGGTTGGTGGAATGAGAATGAATTAATGTTGTTTAGTATGTTAGATGCGTTGTTGTGATCTTCATAATGTAAATAAAAGTTAAATGGCTTAAGTCGGCATTGGAATTGATTGGAGAAGATTATGTCATTTTAGCATAATTGTAAGATATTATGGAAACAAAGTTGTGAGGTGTGGATGGTTGTAATGAATCATGAATTTATAAGTAGGTAGTGTGTTAAGAAGGTTTGTTCCATATGTAGGAATTTTAGGTAGGTTATGGAATGAATGGAATCTTTGACCATTAGGTATATGGTTTGAAATACTTTTGGCCTAAGTTGAATGATCTCAAATTAGTAAGTAAATATGAAAATATTGAAGTTAGTTTGGGAATGTGAAGTTAAGAATAGAAGTTGTTGCATTATGTTGGAAAAAGACTATTTGTATTAGAAATGCGTTTTCGGTTGATTATTGATATTGTTGATATTGTTGTGGTTGTTGTTGTTGATATTATAGCCGAGCTAAGTCTCGGGGATGTTGAATTTATAGGGGAAACGCTGCCGAAATTTCGGTAGACAAATATGAATTTAAGTTGAATTCTTAGAATCTATAACTCACAATTGGTAAATGTGACCATTTGTAGATTCACGGGCAAAACGAGAGTTGAGTTTGAGCGGCGTAGGACGCAAGTAAGGTATGTAAAGCTATCCCTCTTCTTCTTTTGGCATGTCCTAGATATACTAGGTTGAGATTTGATCCTCGGGGGCAATTACGTTCTTAGAAATCAAGTCGATTTTAGGTACTATTCATTCAATGTAATTGAATTAAAATTCTTATGTTTGGTTGGAAAACTATTCGAACATCCGTAATTTTCCCCAAATGTGATAGAATCGTTTTGAAATTTACATGGATGACTCCATAGAGTCTAATGTTCGTAATTTATGTCCGCCACCTCGATTTGACCCGAGGAGGGCCCACTAGTCCCGAGACCTCCTTTGTTTGTCTTACTTAATCCACCTTGGTATGATATAAAGAGGGGACCTTTGCCTACGAATTTAAGGCTCCGTTTGATTTGCTCCATAAGTTATTTGAAAGCTCCTAAATGTGAACGATACTAAATTTTCAGAAAATGGTCTATGAAGTATTTTTTCGAAGTTTTGTAAATTTAAAGGCTCATATCTTTTGTATACTAATTCCGACAGACTCGATACTTATTTTGAACCTTTTGATCTCAATAGATATATATATATGTGTATTTATTGGTCGAGTCTTAGAATTTAATGGTGTATATGCATATGGTTTCCGCACTACTCTGCTCGTGCCTATTACTATGATATCGTTCGCCGTTCCGGCCGGTTTGTGATCGTGCGCACCATAATAAATTCGGCGGTATCGTGTTACGGTTCCGAGACCTTGCCATAGGGCGGGTTCCGTTTGTGGAGTTATCTTTGTGTGATATGGCTTATGATATGTTTGATGATATGATATGTGTGTTCGGGTGTACGGAGATTTGAAACCTTCGGAGTATGCGTGTGTGGCACCAGCGTCGGAGTGGTGACCACGTTCCTGAGCCTTATGCATGACCTCTGTTTGCATTATGTACATATGTCTCCAGTACAGGTTTGGTATATATATATTGATCCGATATTTTCTCTCTGTACCTTTCACTTCAGTTATGGTTTGGATGTTTGTACTTTATGCTTTACATACTCGGTACATCCTTCGTCTTGACCCCTTTCTTCGGGGGGCGCGTTTCATGCCCCGGTGCGAGAGGTTCGTGATGCGCCGGTGTAGGCCACACATTATTACGAGTGCTCCTTTCGATCCGGAGCCCGTATATTTGGTACATATCTTACGTGATGTATACGCTTTTGTATATTTGATTATTTGGGGTACGGCGGGGCCACAATCCCGTCATATGTTACGTTTTTTGATTTGTAGAGGCACAGTCATACATGTGGGTCATGGGTCATGTGTGAGTTTGTTTGTCTATGATCTACATCTTAATGCGGTCCCGTACGGTATGGCGACCACAATGGCCCGTTTGTCTGTATACGAGTACATCTGTTCGGCGATGTATATTTCGCCGCCCCATATGATTATGATATGATAATTTTTTTGCACGTGCGACCGCTTAAGATAATATTTGTTTTCAGTTCGGTTTAAAACGATGAGTATGAAATCTGAGTTGAGCTACAATATGACGTTCTGGTATGTATGTCTGTTGGGTGACCAAGTAGGGCACCAGTCGCGGCCCACGGGGCTGGGTCATGACATCTGATGCTGGAGTACCCCAAGTACCGTCCTTAGATGATCTGCGTGCTCTTCTTCTGACCGAGAATAAACCACAATATCATCGATAAATACAATCACGAATATATCTAAGAACGGTCTGAATACTCGATTCATTAGATCCATAAATTGTTATACCCCGCGTTTTCAGAGCATGAGTTTGACATGTACCTCATCATAGTATATGTGGAGTTTTAAGGTATTTCAAAATCCTAAAATGAAGTTCGTCGAGTCTAGTTTGTAATGCAACAAACCGTTCATTGATAGGACATCGGAGTAGAGAATTATAGACGTTACAAAGCTGAGAATCGTCGACGTTGAAACACGACTTTCCCGCGGTACGGCTACGGTGATGCCGCTACGATCACAAGACTACGATCTGATGCGCGTAGCTACGATAACCGACTTCGAGGTCCGTTTTAAGGGACAAAAATCTCATTTTTTTCAGCCAAAAGTTCCAAAACTTTCCGGAAAAATTCAGCAACAAAAAAGGGAGCAAAGATACCTCGCAAAATGAGGATTTTGAGTAAAATTTCAAGTAATGAAGTACCAATCGAAGTCGGGCGGTGATAGTCACGAATATAATTTCATTTGGAATTAGAGGAGCATGGGAACAAGAAAATGTTGAAGAAGGTAAGTTTTAATCCTCTTTTCACATGTTATGGATGGTATATATATGTTGTAATATGTGGAAATGAATGAAAGTATGAAATTTGGGTGTTGTGGCCGTGTAGTGTTATAGGTGAAGGGGAGATGAATAAATATTATTTAGTATGTTAATTGTGTTGTTGGAGTTTTATGATGGAAATGGAAGGTTAATGGTTCTAGTTAGCATGGAAAAAAATTATTGTTAAGTTGTTGTTGGAAAATATGTGACTTTATTATAGTTTATGTAATTATGAGAATGAAGTTGTAAGGGTGCAAATTATGATTGTTGTTAATGATAATGGAAGGTGAAAATGTGTTGTGGATGTTTATGTTGAAGGTTGGAAGTTTTGGATGAATTATGGCTTTGGTGGAAAGTTTGTATATTTTGTATATCTTGTGCATATATTGTAGAAATGATATGAAATGTTTCCGAATGGCATCGTAATGATTTTGATTAGTAATGAATGTGAGTATGGTGGTGTTGGTTTGAAAATTTGAAGTCGGAATGGAAGCTATTGCATTATGTTAAGAAAAGACTAGTTGTGTGTTTTATTGTGATTGTTGATGTTGTTGTTGGTTGTTGTTGATTGTTTTGAGCCGAGTTGAATCTCTCGGGGATGCTATATATATGGGGGAGATGCTGCCTAAATTTTTGTGAACTTGATATTGGTTAAGGTTGAAAATTGTAAGTCTCATGAATAGTAATTGGTAAATGTGACCATTTGCGGTTTTGGACGAAACGGGATTTGAGATTGGGCGATCGTAAAAGGCAAGAAAGGTATGTAAAGCCTTACCCTTCTTTCTTTTGGCATGTCTTAGGTGTGATAGGTTTGAATACGAACCCCGAGGATGACTCTACTCTTAGGAATCTGCATCTAAAGTTGCCCCTTTTTCATTCAGTAGAGAACGAATTATATATGCTCTAAGTAGTTGGAAGAATGGCCTAAACATCCGTAATTTTCACAAATTGGAACCGGATTGCCTTGAAACTTTCGTGAGACGACTTCACAAGGCCTAATGTTCGTAATTTTGGTACGCCACTTCGGCTTGGCCCAAGGTGGGCCCACAATGTCCCTAACTTCCATAAACGGTCTCGAATTGCTTGGAAATGGTCGTAGATGTTTTATAATGAATGATGTCCATAACGATACTTGAAAAGCATTTAATTTCTCACCACTGCGTACCTACGGTTGTTAACCTTTTTATGCTAACTCGGTTTACTTGAAACGTGTTTGCGGTTTACAAATGATTTTAAGGAAGTTTGTTTTGCGTTAAAGAAAATATAAAGTTGACCTTTCAAAACCACTCCGAAGGGGGTGCAAGATTTTATTATTTAAACTTTTCAAAAACCACTCCGAAGGGGAGTGCGATATCATATTATATAAGACTCTTCAAACCACTCACGAAGAGGTGCGAGATTTTATTATTTCATTACACCTACGACTTATGTCTACATTCCACAACGCTATTATTAGTATTATTATTATTATTATGCCCGAAGGAACTAGGATTAGTATTATGTCACGAGTGGCATGCCGAAAGGGGCGGGGTAGCCGTATGTCACGAGTGGCATGCCAAAGGGCTAGGAATATTATGTCGGGGCGCATGTCCGAAGGGCCGGATGAGACGCATGTTGGACCGGCATGCCCGAAGGGGCCATCATTTTTATTTCGGGACCGGCATGCCGAAAGGCGGGGATAGGCGTATGTCGGGATCGGCGCACCCGAAGGGGATTATTATCATTATTATCATTATTATCATTGTTGTTGTCATTATATATTACTATTATTATTATTATTATTAGGCCGGAGTCGAGTCGTCCGAAGGGACTAATTGTGATACTATATTTGGTATGCATACTAGAATCGGGTGTATTACGTATTCATATCGTGTATGCTTGAAGAACGTGTGTTCACTTGCATTATTTACTTAAGGATTGTTCTAAGACCCATGTGTACATTTATGTTTCCTCCAGCGAGGGCGGCAGTAATGAGCTTGATTGTGGTTTCTTCTCTTCTAAATTAAGCTATGGTTATTGTTTGTTATCGCTTTACATACAAATTTACATATTAAAATGCTTGACCCCTTTCTTCGGGGTCATGCGTTTCATCTTGTACACCTGTATTTAAGAAGAAGACTTTGCAAGATGTTCCCGCGGGATTGCGAGCTCCATTTCGTTCGGAGTGTTGCCGGAACAAGTACTTATGTCATAGTATTTGTACATCCTAGATACTTTGCGAGGACGAGTGTCCGTGGATTGGGTGTCGAGGAACGCGAATCGGTTATAGATGTTAAAAGAGTGTGTATTTTCGGATGTTCTCGGTTGGCAAAATTTATGTAGATTCACCGAGGGTTTTCATAATCACGTATAAAAACGGTGACCTCATTTTGAAAAGTTTCATGTTTCTTAAATTTTTTCGAAATGATAGGTTTTAGTAACGCGAACGTTTAGAGGTTCGCTCGACTCGAGGAGGGTCGGGTGCCCATCACACCCTAGTAAGGTCGGGTGTGACATAAATACAGCCCCGGAGCATTAGTCACCCAAAGACATCCTTCCCGAATTCATAATGCCCATGCCGCAAGATCTTTGACGTTGTCTTAGAATATCCTTCTCGTACCCGCACAGTGGTAGCGCTCGACCGAGTCTATCTTTCGAGAAACATCTAGCGCCTCGCAAATCGGTCCAAACAAATCATCAATCTACACGGGAGAGGGATATTTATTCTTTATGGGTTACCTTATGTTCCACCGTGTAATCAATACACATCCGTAGCGACCCATCTTTCTTTCCACGAACAATACCGGCGCTCCCAAGGTGATGTCGGGCCTTAATAAATCCCTTCTCTAATAAATCCCTCGGTCCTTCCGTTCCTTCAATTACACCGGTGCATATTCATGCGGGGGAATAGATATGGGAGTGTCTCTGGCAAAGACATCTATCGTGAACTCTATCTCTCGTTCGTGAGAAAGACCGGAAGCTCATCTAGTAACACATCCGGGAATTCGCTAACCACCGGGACCGTCCGAATAGCCCGTGCTTTCAAACCTTCTCTAAATCATGTACACCTAAACTGCATTTATAAATATAATTTTTCGATTATTTTTTTTCCCCGGGTATGAAAAAACTTCCCCCCGGGCGATGCCTTTTCTCCTCTAAAAAGGCCAAATGGAAGCGGTCCCTTTTTCCAGGTTAACATTGCTCGAAGCTGGCGTCCTCCCATAATAAATAGGTCATATTCCCCTTGGATCACAGTGTGCGGCCACGAAAATTACAACAACCTTTTAAAAAACCCGGCTATAAGGAATCCCCCCGGGGGTACCCCAAAAGGTTTACGGTTTGGGGTTTTTTTCCCTTTTTTGTGAGGAGAAATGTAGATAAAGTGGGGCCCGGGTTTTAACTACGCCGGGGAAAACCCCAAAAAACCCGAACCTTCCCCCCCAATCGCCCGGGGGGGCCGGCATAAAGCGGTTTGGGGGACCCCGGAACCCAACTCCCCCGGCAAGCCGCGTCGACCTCCCCCCCCGGCTCGGGGGGCCTACCTCGCCCCGGGGGGCATTGCCCCGGAAAAATGAAGACGAATCGGGGGGCCCCCCAAAAGGGGCCCCCCCCAACCCCCCGCGAAAACCCTTTTTGGCCCAAACCCCCGGGAAAACAACCCCGTGGCACGTCCCCCCCTGAGGCCCCGGGGGAGGGCCGGGAGGGTGGCCTGGGCGCGGGAACCTCGTCCTCGGAAGGTGGGGGAGCTCGACCGTCCCGAATATCCGTCTTTTCGGTCTCCCCCCCGGGTGGGGTGTACTCGGGGGGGCCCGGGAAAAATTCGGTCCCCGGGGGCGCTCCCGAGACTTATCCCGGGGCCCCGCCCTCGGGGCTCGTCGTCCCCCCTGGCCCGGGCGCCTCGTTGCTCCTCCCCCCGGCCCCGTCCGTCTTTTCACCGGCGGTCCAGGGGCCCCGTATCGACCCAAAAATTTCCCGGCCACCCTTTTGCCTGTCACCTGTCTCCCAATAGGGGGTTCCGCAAAAATCAAACTCAGGCTATACTCCGGGCCCCCGCGCCTCAAAAAAGAATCGAACCCCGGCTCGCCCCGTCCGGGTGAAAAGGGCCCAAAAAAGGCCTCGCTCGGCCCCCTCCGGGGGGGCACCCCCGCCCTCGACACCCCCGGGGGACTCGTCCGTTGCCCTACTCCCCCGTCGGCAAACTCGACGACGGGCTCGGCAACAACCAAACTCGCTCCCAAAATAAACCCCGGGGTCTTCGGCGCCCCAAAAACTCGACACCGGCCAAGAAAAGGGGCCCTCCCGTTGCATCCCCCAGATCTCTCCCCGACCCTGTCCTGCCCCCCCCCCCCCCGGGTGGGGGGCACGGCCCTCTGGCCTTCCCCCCGGGAGGGAGGCTGGGCACCGCCCGGGGGGGCGGGTTATATCCGTATTTTGGATAAGGGACAACCCCGGAGTTAACTACAAGTTGGGGACAAGATTATTGGGGTCAAGTAGAGATTTTTGTTTTTTTTAAAGTGTGTAGATTTTAAAGGGCATGGTAATTTTAAAGGGAAACATTTGGGGTTAAATTGTTTTTTTGGGAAAGTAATTAGTGGAGAAAAAAAAAAAAAAATTAAAATAAAAATAAGGGCCTGGGGCCCCTGGGTGGGCAGGCCCCAAATGGATGGTTAAAATATGTGATAAAAGATGACAATAAGTCATTTTTCCCTAAAACACTTAGTAAAAAAATCAAGAATTTGGAAAGAAAGAAGGAATATTGGCCAACAAGAAAAATCAAAAAAAATTAGCCATAAAAAAAAATTTTTTTTTCTATTTAATAAGGCCCTTTTAAGGGGATT
>NW_026715610.1:0-36941 GCF_029784015.1 Lycium ferocissimum | reverse complement strand
TTTTGGATCAATCTATATTTAATATTTTTCCTTTATTACCTCCTTCTTTTGGAGAATAATAGGTTCTTCTATAGGCATTCTTTTTCCCGATTGCTTTATATTTTCTATGGTTCTCCTGCTGTTCTAAAAACTCTTCTTCTAGGTACATTTCCCGTGCTCGTGTCTATTGTGTATTGTTCTCCTATTGTTCTTTGAAATGGACTAGAACTAGATGCACTAGATTCCATTAATTCTTTTTGGCTTAATATTGAGTCTAATTCTATTTTTTCATCACTATCTTGTATATCTTCTAATATTTTATCGAAAGCATCCGATTTCTCTTGGTGTATATGTTCTACTCTATATCCCCAATTATCAGTTCTAGCTTCACATAATTTAAAGTGACTTATAGTCTCTTCTATTGTTAGATCTCCTAACTTACATCCTTTACATCGAAAATTTATATTTTTATTTTCTCTATGAAGCATTTTGCTTCTTCATAGCTATGTCTACTTCAAAATCTTTTTGTATTAATTCTATGTTCATAAGGGTTGACTCAGTAGTTTCATTTTCATCTAGAGTACTTTCTTCTTCTATGTCTCTTTGTGATGTATAGTTATAATTGGTAAATCTTATAGATGTCTCTCCTTTAGAATTAGTGTACATTAGGTGTGACTCCGGTTGTAAAATCTTCTTTCTACTAAAGTCTTCTAATTTCCATTCTAACCCCGCGTATTCTTAATTTATTTTTATAGGTTTAATTAAATTTATTCCTCTATTTCCCATTAATTCTACGACATCTTCTACTTTAATTTTAAACTTAGTATTACTATTATTTGTCATTTTTCCTAAAAATCCTATGCACATTAATAAATTATTACCATTACACATTTCTTCGTATCCTTTAGTCTGTATTCCTATTTTTATATGTTTTTTCGAATTACGCTAAATTCATTATAAAAGTCCGGACTAATATAAAAAATTCCTCTATTATTTGTCATATCTACCTCTGTTATTCCGATTATTGACTTCTTCATGTCTGACCATCTATCATCGTAAATTACTATTAAGACTTTAGTTTCTAAATTTTTTCTAGTTAATCCTATTACTATTAATCCCATATACATTAGCGTCCTTCCAGTATTTTTATGGATTTATTAGATTTATAGTAGTAACTTTAGTTCCTATGGCTGGCAATTGCTCTTTTCTATAATGTCCATATAATTGTGTTGTTCTTGAAAACTGTCCTATGTTATATAAAGTCTTTGGATTTAATAGTTTTAATTGATTTTGTTGAAAAATCTGTATGTCTCGGTCTACATCTATTACCTCACTTAACTGTTGGTCTAAATAGGGTTTTCTGGCTGATGATTTTCTAAGGTAGTATTTCTTTCTATTGGATTGAGGGTAGTTTCTATTATATTGAGTTCTATATTTCTTATACTTTTTCTTTTTATAATTGTCTTTATCGTAACTCTGAGTAGTGTATACCACGCTTTTACAGAAATTCATCTCATTTTGTTTTAATTGTTTTTGTATTTGTATATGCGTACATTTTTCTTGTAGTATATCCATTATATGTAGTATTCTATGTCCTATTGACCATTTTAAATTAGGATTTTGTACTACTTCGTCTCTTTATTCCATCTCTTCTATTTCTCTTCCTAGAGCTCCTAGTAGTTTATTAAATAATTTTCTTCCTAGTTCTTGGTCAAAAGCGTTTCCACTAATTGTACAATAATAAAAATAATCATTTAAAAAAAATTTAATATGAAACCAGCTACTTATATTTAACTATTCTAATTTAATTAAAGCATTTCTTTGTAGTATTACTAATCCACTATTTGGATCTTCTCCTGTAATTAAAGTATGTATTTTATTAGTAAAATTATATGGATTTGCTCCCATGGATACTAAGTATTGAAATTCCATTGGAAAATCTTCCTTATATGCTTCCCATATATATATATATATATATCCTTTCATGAGTTCCATAATGATTTATAAATGACTCTACCTCTAAGAGTACCAAAGCTCATGATTCTCGATACTTTCACGATACTAGTACTTCCTTTATATGATAGTTGATCCTATAAGGATAGATGTAACGAAAACGATGATGACAATGATGTTCATGATACTTATGGACTTCTATGTATACGTGTCTAAGTATATATGACTATTATGTAACTCCGAGCTTATATGGCCGGGTATGATATCTATCGTGCGCGCACCACTGCAGTTGGGTACGGACAACACTGAGTCTTGGTAGGGCCAGGTATATACGACACCAAGCCTTGTCATGGCTAGGTATGTGAAACCACCGAACCTTCATGGTCGGGTATGCTGTGGATACGAATATATATATATGAATAAGGATACGAATATGGATACGAATATGGATATTTGTATATGTATATGTGTATGTACACGAGCACGCACTAGAAATGGAAGGTCCCTATGAAAGACAAGTAAGTAATTACGATGATGGCTACTATCTCCTGATTCTCCCATCTTACGTTATTTCTTATGCTGTCTCTTATGCTCCTATTATGATGTTGATTATGCTTTACATACTCAGTACATTATTCGTACTGACGTCCTTTTGTTTGTAGACACTCCGTCATGCCCGCAGGTGGATAGGGAGACAGGCTTGATCCGTAGACTTCTTATTCAGGGACTACATAGAGGAGCTCCATTTCTTCCGGAGCTACAGCTTTTGGTATTATTCTTTTGTGTACATACATCCTGTCCCGCCTATATGATGTGACATACTCTTTTTAGAGGCTCGTAGACAGTTGTGTATGGTTAGATGTCTTGTAGCCTTGTCAGCTTATATTTAGTATATCATTTTGATAGCCTTGTCGGCTAGTGTACATGGATGTGGGCATTGTGCCGATGATGATATAAATGTATTGTTGCCCAAATGAGATTAGCATGAATGATGGATAAAAGTTGTGATTTAGCTATGTGGCTCACCTAGATGTAAATATGAATGTACGATAAGAGGTGCCGGGTGTTAGCAAGGTGCCGATCATATGGCCCAACTCAAAAGTGGGTCATGACAATGAAAGCGGGGAAGAGGTCGATGTACGGTTCACAGCCCAAAATCGTATTTATGCATTTGTGTAGGCGGCAAGATCTTGAGTTGTCCCCAAATAGTGTGACAGGTATTTTATCTATCTGTTCCTATGATGTCTATACATTGATTGACCCAGGTTCCACACTATCTTATATCACTCCTTATATTGCTGATTAGTTTGGTATTAAGCCCGAATCTTTGTCCAAGCCTTTCTTAGTTTCTACTCTGATCGGGGAACCTGTTGTTGCGAGACGAAGTTATCATAAGTGTGTGGTTACGATATGTGGTCGTGAAACTTTTGCTGATTTAGTGGACTTAGAAATGGTGGACTTTGACACTATTATGGGTATGGATTGGCTAGCCTCTTGCTATGCCAATGTGGAATGTTGGTCCAAAATTTTGAAAGTTCAGTTCCCGGGGGAACCAGTACTTAGATGGCAGGGTAATACTCCAGCTCCAAAGGGTAGGTTTATTTCCTACCTTAAGGTGCGAAAAATGATTTCCAAAGGCTATATTTATCATTTGGTTCGAGTTAGGAGCACTGAAGCCGAACCGCCAGCCTTGCAATCCGTTCCTGTAGTAAATGAATTTTAGGATATATTCCCCGATGAATTACCAGGTCTCCCTCCCGAAAGGGAAATTGAATTTGCGATTGATGTGTATCCGGGCACTCAACCCATCTCCATTCCTCCTTATCGTATGTCCCCTGCCGAATTACGGGAATTGAAGGTGCAATTGCAGGACTTGCTAAACAAGGGCTTCATTAGGCCCAGTATTTCTCTATGGGGAGCACCTGTTACACCTTGGAAAATTTCGCGTTATCAAGACTGTGGACGGCTTAGTATGAGCTCAGGGGAGAGCAGAGTTACACAAGGATTATGGATGAAGATTATGTTATCTGAGCATAAGAACATATATATGACATTTGGAGAGTGTATGGAGTAAATCGGTTAACATGATCACTTGATGATAGCCCTCGAAACAATGAGTTAAGGTGGGGCCCACATGTCAGAATTTTGTAAAGGATATATTATAAGTGACACAAGTAGTACATGGAAAGTTGAGCAAGTCCTAAGAAGGACCCATAAGCTAAATATGGACATAAGCCCTCCAAAAGGACGATTTAAGGAAACGTTTTTGGATGAGTTGAATTGGAGGGGAAAAAACGGCATTATAAGCTTGGAATTTGGAAAAACACCAAGAATAAAAATTGTGGATAATTGAAATATCTTTCCAACCATAGGTCGTAGGCCCTCACACGATGTCGGAATCAAGATTTATGGCCATTTTAAGAGCAAGACCCCAAGCTGCCAAATGGCTCCGCGAGCCCCACGTGAGAAGGTCGGTGAAACCGACCTAGGAGGGGTATAAATACCCCCATCAACCCCATTTTTTTAGCATAATAACATTCCAAAGGGTCCTAGAAAATTCTCTACACCTCCCCCAAGCATTATAGTCAGATAAATCAAGAATTCGACAAGATTACGCCAAACTAGTCCGTGAAAGGTGATTGTTTTTGCTTCTACTTAAGCTTGGTGTTGGAAAGGGTTGATGTGGCTGAGTTTTTTTCAATTATAAGGTATGTTATTTATCCCATCTTTTATGTTGAGTTTATTTGAAGGTCTAGCAAGCCTTAAAAATGAAACTAGTTATGGAGAAAAGGTCATAGAGTGTTGTATTGTAGTTGTTGTGTTTATGGGCTGTTTTGAACGTGTTGTGGCCATGTGGATGGACTGATTTATGCATAAAAAAATGGTATCTAACATTTTTGGCGTGTTGATGAGACTATACTCCTTGATTGGGATGGAAGAAAGTGCATATTGTTGTTGTATGTTGAAAAACGTCGTGTGGGATGTTTATGGAATATGTTGGTATGAATAATAGTGTTGTTGATGTTGGTATTATTGTTGTTGATTGGTTCTTTGAATTGTAATTTTGGGCTAGGCATATAAACGGGGGAGATGTTGCCCGATTTTCGGCGAATATAGAGTAGTTTGATTTGAAATTTGAAACAAGTGTGCAATAAAGAGTCTAACATTAGTGTGAATCCTTTTAAGTGTAGGCTTACGAGCTTGGACGAATAAGCGTAGCTAATAAGAGGTGGAACAGGTATGTAAAGCTTAACCTTTCTTTCTTTTGGCATGTCTTAGATGTAAGTAAGGTATGATATAATACGAGCCTTGGGGTAACTCCATTCATAAGATCCGAGCATGTCTACGATTCTTATTCACTTCTTGATATTCGCACTCTCAATATAGTCGAGCTGTTGCCTTGAGTCTCTTGCATGATTGGATAGAAAATGTTGCATAAAGAGTTCTTGTTCCTAAAGGATTCTATGTTGAATAATGCCCGTAACTTTCATGAACGGGCTCGGATTGCTTTGATGTGTTCGTAAAGTGTTCTCTAATGCATAATGCCCGTAACTTTCATGGGCGGGCTCGGATTGGTTTGATACATGTCTATGATCTCTAAGACTCTCTTTAACGTAGTTCTAATGACATTTAGAAAGAACTCATTATGACTATCGTTTTAATGCTCAAGCGTGATTACTTACTTATCTATCGAGTCTGAAATGATGATTTATATGCATATGGTTTCTCACTACTCTGCTCGTGCTAGCTGTTATTATATCTTTCACCGAGTCCCGGCCGTGTGTATGTATTCGTGCGCCCTCACCGCATTGTTCACCGAGTCCCTCACTAGAAGGCCGGGTACGGTATATATATATGATGATATGATGACATGATGATATGATGATATGGGGATGGCGGCCAGGATGGCATATGATGATTCTATTCACCGAGTCCCTCACTAAGGCCTAGACACGTTATATATGCATATGTACAAGATGATTATTCACTTATGTTTCTAAGTCCCATAATGAATTGGATATGATATCGACATGCATGGTTTATGTTTCAAAGGCAAGCACTTGGGTTTTCCGGTTCGTACTATTTTCTATACTCCTTACTTGACGATTTTGTTTCCCGTATTCCATGCTTTACATACTCGGTACATATTCCGTGTCGACCCCCTTTCTTCGGGGTTACGTTTCATGCCACGCGTGTATACGATGAGTAGAGGATGCTAGTAGAAGATGTTCCACCGGATTGGCGAGCTCCATTTCCTTCCGAGTCCGCCTTAGTCGAGTGTCTAGGTTATGGTATCTTGATTTATGTTAGAGACTTTGCGTACGCAGTCACGTATATGACATGTCGGTCTTGTAAGCGCTACCTTATTTTTATCGATGTATCATTATGCATTATGTTACAGATTTTATATGACTACAGATTTTACTTGAATTGAGAAGGACGAAAAGCATTTTTTTTTTTTGAAAAGCTTACATTATGCATTCATTTCATGATTTAAGAGTCCAGTAAGATTACGAGTATCACGAGGATCGGGGTTCACACCTTCTCCCAGTGGGTCGGTGCCCATCATGCCCTATCAAAAGTTGGGGTGTGACAAAGACCGATATTATTTGTCTTGTGAAGGATGGCTCACTAAGAATGTGTATTGACCACGGCAATTGAATAAGGTGACTATCAAGAACAAATATCCATTGCCTAGAATTGATGATTTGTTCGACCAACTACAATGGTGTTAAATGCTTCTCCCATGAAGATCGACTTAAGGTCGTGTATCATCAACTATGTGTAAAAGGGGAAGACATTCCAAAGACAGCTTTTTGAACGAGATACGGGCTTTTTGAATTCTTAGTTATGTCTTTCAGATTGATAAATGCTCCTGCGGCATTTACGGCGCTAATGAACACAGTATTCCGGCCCTTCTTGGATGTTTTTGTTATTGTATTCATTGACGATATCTTGGTATATTCTCGTTTGGAGACGGAAAATGCTGATCATCTCCGAAAGTTGTTACAAACACTGCGAGATCAAAGGCTGTATGCAAAATTTTCCAAATGTGAATTCTGGCTGACCTCAGTGGCTTTTCTAGGCCATATTGTGTCTGATGAGGGTATTAAAGTTGACGATCGGAAGATCGAAGCCGTTAAGAATTGGCCCCGGCCACCAACAGCTTCGGCAATCCGAAGTTTCTTGGGCCTTGCAGGGTATTATCGGAGATTTGTAGAAGGATTTTCTTCTATAGCAGCTCCTCTTACAAAATTAACTCAGAAAGGGGCCAAGTTTCAATGGTCAGAAGCGTGTTAGCGGAGTTTCCAGAAATTGAAAGATAAGTTGACATCTGCTTCTGTTCTCACCCTTCAAAAGGCATTGAGGGTTACACTGTATACTGTGATGCGTCACGCATAGGATTGGGATGCGTGCTAATGCAAAATGGTAAAGTGATCGCTTATGCCTTTCGACGATTTAGGCTTAAAACATGAGCAAAATTATCCAACCCATGATCTGGAGTTGGCGGCAGTGATCCACGCTCTGAAGATATGGCGACATTATTTATACGGATTCTATGTTGATGCCTATACAGACCATAAAATCCTTCAATATATATTCAAGCAAAAGAAATTGAATTTGAGGCAACGAAGATGGCTCGAATTACTAAAGGATTACGATGCCGAAATTTTATATCAGCCCGGCAAAGCTAATGTTGTAACTAATGCTCTAAGTCGCAAATCAATGGGCAGTCTATTGTATGTGCCAGCGGAATAATTGGAAATGACTAGAGAACTTTATCGCTTAGCAAATCTGGGAGTTCGCCTCCTAGATTCAGAAGACACTGGGATAACCTTACAGAATATATCTCAATCGACTCTTGCCTCGGACGTAAACGCTCAACAGTATGAGGATCCAGTTCTAATCAATATTAAGGAAGGAGTTCAATAAAATTGGATCTCAGCCTTTGAACTTGATTCAAATGGGGTTCTTAAACATCGAGGCCATTTGTGCGTTCCAAATGTAACCGGGCTTCGAGACAGGATTATGTCAGAATTTCATTATTCCCGGTATTCAATCCATCCTGGATCCACAAAGATCTATCATGAACTCAAGGGCTTTTATTGGTGGAATGGTATGAAGAAAGATATTGCTAATTTTGTAGCTCAATGCCCCACTTGCCAACAGGTAAAGATCGAACATCAGAAACCCAGTGGCTTATTACAAGAAATGGAGATCCCAACGTGGAAATAGAAAGTGATTAATATGGATTTCATCATGGGATTTCCTCGTTCTCATTGGAAATTCGATTCTATTTGGGAAATCGTTGATAGGTTAACCAAATCAGCCCGTTTCTTGCCAGTAAGGACCACCTATGCTGCCGAAAACTATGCTAAATTATATCTTAAGGAGATTGTACGTCTTCACGGCATTCCTGTGTCTATTATTTCTGACAGAGGTGCTCAGTTTACGGCAAAGTTCTGTAAATCTTTTCAGGAAAGTCTTGGTACTCTAGTAAATCTTAGTACGGCTTTCCACCCGTAGTCAGACGGCAATTCCGAGCGGACTATTCAGACTTTGGAAGATATGTTACGAGCTTGTGTACTGGATTTCCAAGGAAGTTGGGATGATCATTTGCCCCTGATAGAGTTTGCTTATAATAATAGCTACCATGCCAGTATCAAAATGGCTCCATATGAGGCTTTATATGGCAGAAAGTGTAGGTTTGTCACGATCCAAACCGATGAGCCATGACGGGAGTCTGCTCTAGCGACCAAACACCCCTAAACACGTATCTGGAACATACTAAACATCAAAAGCCCATAAATGGCAAAAACTAATCTCATAAGAGAGAGACATCAAAACTCTATACAATCTGCATATATATACACGACATGCGGAAGAACAGTGCAAGCCCGCTAGGTTGACACATATCTTGACATTCAAAAAAGAATAGAAGCCAACAAGGCTACATCATCGACTACTACATACAACCGTCTTGCGTACTCTCCGGAATAAAAGTCATAGAAAAAGACGGACGGTGATTCCGTCATACCCATATGCATACACATCTAAAAAGGGTGGCATACGAAAATCGACTATAGCTCGGATCAAATGGAGCGTTGATATCGACCATCGCTAGATCTAGGTCCTATTGAGCCGGACCACCCGGTATTTTATGTCTCCCCGTACCGCGGAGCATGAACGCAGCCCCCCGAGCAACGGGGAGTCAGTACGAAGAATGTACCGAGTATGTAAGGCATAAGAACAATATACATACATAAGAATCATGGATAAGATCTGAACTCATAACTGAAATGATTGATCCATGTACTTGTATGAGAGAGTATCGTGATAAATCGTGTAATCGACAATGCCTCTCTCGCGGGCACATAATATACATGCTCATACCTATCAACGATAGTCGTGCATCTATATGAGTGCGTATATAACGCCCGATGTATTGCATGCGTATATATACGCCCGTAAGCCTCTATGGCATCTCGTCATATCATATTGGCTCCTCTGTGGCCATAATCAATATCATCATCATAGTAGTAATACGTATATAACTCCTATATCTCTTCTCATACTTTACATATATCCAATATTCGCGTATATAACGCCTGATATGAGTGCGTATATAACGCCTTCTACACGGATCAATATACATAATATATAATGAATGTAAATGCATGAATAAATCGTATGTACGAATTATGATGTATAAGACCGGACCCATGGTTAACGAAGGATTACTCGTAAATGGGGTATATGAACATCAAAGACTGAAGTACTTCTAATGCTTCTAAGAGTAGAGTAAATATGGAAGCTCGCTTACTCGCTTGTCGGATCATATCATAGGATCATGCCAAAGAAGGAAAGAATGACCTTAACATACCTTGGAGTATCTCCAATCGCCCAACCTTTACCTCTTGAACTTGTAAATCTACAATTAAGGTAACATAGGGCTTAATTAGGCTATTTACTTCACTTACTAACCGTCCTCAAATACGTATAAAGCTCAACGAATTATAGTCAATAATTTCCTTTGTAAGCTTACAACTCTTCAACTTCTCATTCGATCCCACATCAACTACAATACTCACATCAACAATGACAACACACACACACACACACACACACACACATATATATATATATATATATATATATATATCAAAATATACGTAAATCCGTTTCCAATCATCCCTTAAAATAACCCTAAGTCACTATCTTGTCTTTCATCAACTCATCACCTCTACAACTATCCCTTCTTTACTTAGAATCACGAAAACTCTTGATACTCAACTTAAATATAAGGGTAGAAATCATTTACATACCTTGAGGGGTCAAGAATCCCAAGAATCACTTTAACTTCAACTCCCTAAAATCCACAACTTGAAAAACCCTAAGCAATTCTTCTTCACCATCTCGGTTTACGGGGGTCCGGTCTTGTCTAATCTTCACTAATATGATGAAAATTATTAGAGAGAATATCTTAGGATTTTTTGATTTTTGAAGGAGTAAAATATGAAATAGGGTCGCACCACCTATTTATACTTGGAAGCCAAAAAGGCTACGGGCCGTCCGGTTCGACGAGCGGGTCGACGGCCCGTCGACGTGTCAACGGTCCGTCGACTTGCCCTGTCGACCTACACCTGCAGATGCATGGCTGCGGGATCCTGTCGACGCCGCATGTCGATGACCCGTCGACGACAAGTTCCGGTGTCCCAATACTGCATTTTCACCTCTTATCTCGATTCGGTCACTAACGTATCGAAACGAGCGATTTAATTCGTTCAACTTCTAACTCTTTAAATTGATAGGAATATCTGTTGGTACCCTGGTACACCTAAGTATAGACATTTTCTTCCTCTAAATTCGCATATCGGTCTCTATTCCAAGGCATATATATATAGAAAACCATAGGTTCTTGTCACGACCCAACACGATGAGCCGTGATAGGAGTCTGACCTCTAGCGACCAAATACCCCTAAATACTAATCTGAAACATGCTGAACATCAATATCCCATAAATGGCACAAACTAATCTCATAAAGAGGAAACATGAATAACTGTCAACACAATCCATATATATATATATACATAACATACACAAGGAACAATTGCAAGCCGGAAAATATATATCTTGTACACAAAAGAATATAAGCGACAAGGCTACATCATGTCGTGTCGACTACTACACACATATCGTATCATTTCATATCATGTCGTGTCGTATCTCATCGGAATAAAGGCATGTCATAAGGACGGGGACAGGCCCCGTGTACCCATCTATATACATCTCAAAAGAATGGCCTACCAAAATGGATCGCAACTCCGGATCGAATGGAGTGCATATCGATCGCCGGATAAGGATCCTACTAAGCGGACCACCTCCCTGTCTACTCCGTACAACGAGCATGAACGCGACCCCCCATATATCCCGGGGAGTCGGTACGGATAATGTACCGAATATGTAGGGCACAAAGACAACATGTATATATGTATAGAAATCATGAATAAAATACGAACTCATACCCCCCATGAATGACTATATGCATATATATGTCACGTATGAACTAGTTATCCGTCCGCTATCAATGGGAAATCCGTATGTCGAAAAACATGGATATATATATATATATATATATATATATATATATATATATATATATATATATCTAGAAGGTACACCCTCATTGTCACATCAAGAGCCACACCTTCACCCCGCATTGGATTCTTAACGTCAAGCATGGTGTGCCGTTTCTCATAGATATTCTCTTCCTTAACATCATAGGTCACCAGGACCACTCATAGGCCACACCTTCACCCCTCGTCAAGCGTGCCTTCATATCTACAACGTAATATCATAGGTCACACCTCCACCCCCTCAAGTGAAGTGCGCCTTTCACTCATACCTCTCGAGAACCGGGCGTGAATGTGTAATACAAGTAAAGGCGAACGACAAGATTCTCAAACAACAAAATGATAGTTTGCCTCTCGGGAGCCTTACCGAACTCATACTACTAGACGGAAATCATAAGATTCGTATATAGGGAAAATACCATAACGGTGGGAACATCAAACCGTATTTCTCTTAGTACTTATAAGAATAGAGTAATATGGAAACTCTCTTTACTCGTTTATCGATTCATATCAAGTTCCAGATCATGCCAAAAAAAGAAGGAATAACCTTAACATACTAGAAGAAATATTCAATCGTCCAACTCTTATTCCTTGAACTCGTAAGTCTACAATTAAGATAACATAGGCCTTAATTAGGCTATTCACCTTACTCACTAATCATCATAATTACAAAAGCTTAACAACTATGGAATACATATCCTTCAAAACGTAGAAACCCTCAACTCCTAATTCCATCCAATCTCAACTACAATATCAAGGATAACATTAATGGCAACACTCTCATAACAAAATATACCCAAACACATTCCTCAATCATCTCTTGACATAACCCCAAAAGCACTATTTAACCTTTCATTGACTTATCACTTTCATAACACATCTTCTCTTCACATGAACCACCAAAACTCTTAGTAACTAACTTAAATACAAGGGTAGAAATCATTTACATACGTCGAGGGGCCAAGAATCACTTTACTTCAACTTCCTAAGCTTCCCATTCTTGGAGAAACCTTAGAAACAACCTTTGCTTCTTTCTTCACAAGCTCGGGTTTACGAGGGTCCGGCCTTGTCAAATCTTCACTACTATGCCATAAATGTTGGGAGAGCAAAATATTAGGGTTTTCTGATCTGGGAATGAGAGAAACAAGACATAAAGTCGGGGACCACGTATTTATACTCAGAGAATTAAATGCTTTAGTAGTCCGACCGACGAAGCGAGTCAAACGATGGCGACCCGCGCCCATTATTATTTTTTTTTTTTTGTGTAACCACAGATGTCATGAAACCTAATCGATGCCGCACAACGACGGTCCGTCGATTCCTCGACAACCCGTCGATCTTGACCGGGTGTGCTCCCCTACTTTTCCACTTCCAATTTCTCGGACCGCGTCGATTCGATTCACTCAACTCTCTAACCTCGAAAATCACTAGAATTATCCAAACACACACAAATGGGGATACTATTGCACACGGGGTAGACACTTTCTATCTCCAAAACTCAGGCTCGAGTCTCGATTCCCAAGGCATACCCAACTAGGAAATCGTAAGTTCTACCACTACGAAGACGAGAGGTGTAACAGTTCTACTACTACGAACACGAGGGGTGTAACATTCTCTCCCTCTTAGGAACATTCGTCCTCAAATATTCGAACAATCCTAGGTTATAAAAATTTTGCAGTAGCTTTCGTACTTATACTAATCCATCCCGCACGCAACAACCCAAAATAATGCCACACAGGGCCACATACTATAACACACAAAGCCATGGCCTCACACGACCAATCATGATGACTGAAATGAAATATTACTCCGGGTGATAATGCCTCGACCGAACCTCCGTACCGCCGGGAACAAATGCGGGTACTCAGTCTTCATTGCCTCTTTCGCTTCCCAAGTGACTTCCTCAACATTCTTATTCCTCCGTAAGACTTTAACTGAAGCTACATCCTTGGTCCGCAACCGACCGACCTGTCTTTCCAATATAGCCACTGAAACTTCTTCGTATGATAACAACTCGGTCACCTGAATGTCATTCACTAGTACCACTCTCAAAGGATCTCCGATACACTTACGAAGCATAGATACATGGAATACCGGATGTACCAACTCTAACTCAGAAGGCAATCCTAGCTCATATGCAACCGTGCCCACTGTACGAATGATCTTATATGGCCCAATATATCAAGGGCTCAACTTACCCTTCTTGCCAAACCTCATCACTTCCTTCATAGGCAAAACTTTCAGGAACACCCAGTCACCTATCTTGAACTCTAGCTTACATCGCCGATTATCCGCATAGGATTTCTGTCGACTCTGAGCTGTTAGCAACCTCTCTCTAATCACTTTCACCTTATCAACTACTTTCTGAATTAAGTATAGGCCTACTAACTGATTCTCCCGGACATCGAACCACCCTATAGGCGATCTGCATCTCCGCCCATATAAGGCCTCATAAGGAGCCATCTGGATACTAGAATGGTAACTGTTGTTATACGCAAACTCGATGAGAGGCAAATGATCATCCCAACTGCCTTGAAAGTCAAGTATACAAGCTCTAAGCATATCCTCAAGGGTCTGTATAGTCCGCTATGCTTATCCATCTATTTGGGGGTGAAATGCAGTACTAGGACTCACCTGGGTCCCCAATCCTTGCTGAAAAGACTTCCAGAATTTGGTTGTGAACTGTGCTCCCCAATTTGAAGTAATGGCTGAAAGAACACCATGAAGTCGTACAATATCCTTAAGATAAAGTCTTGCATAATCCTCGGCTGCATAAGTAGTTCTGACAGGCAGAAAATGAGCTGACTTTGTGAGCCTATCAACTATGACCCATATCGAATCACATTTCCGCTGAGTACGGCAACCCCGTAATAAAGTCCATATTAATTACCTCTCACTTCCATGTCGGAATCTCCATAGCTTGCGAGACCTTCGTGCTTTCCGGTGCTCTATTTTGACCCGTCGACAATTTGGACACCGAGCGACAAATTTCCGCTATATCTCTTTTCATACCATTCCACCAATAAACTTCCTTGAGATCATGGTACATCTTTGTTGAGCCTGGATGAATAGAATAACGGGAGTAATGTGCATCCCCCATAATCTGCTGACGGAGTCCTGCAATATTAGGGACACACAATCTACCTCGATACCTTAGTACTCCATCACCTGTGATTACAAAAGGTGTCTTTTCTTTCTGAGGTGTTGTATCTCGATAATGAACTAAAACATGATCCTCAGACTGACTCTCCTTTATCTCTACTACCAAGGATGATACCGCTGTGTCTTGAACAGTTCTCCTGCATCACCTGAATCTATCAATCGAACTTCGAGGCTAGCTAATCGATGAACCTCACGAACCATTTCTCTTCTCTCTGGCGACACATGTGACAAGCTACCCATAGATTTACGACTGAGGGCATCGGCTACCACATTAGCCTTCCCGGGATGGTACAGAATATCCACATCATAGTCTTTTAACCTCTCTAACCATCGCCTCTGACGCAAGTTCAAGTCCTTCTGCTTAAAGATGTACTAGAGACTCTTATGATCAGTATAGATATCAACATGGACACCGTATAGGTAGTGCTTCCATATATTCAAGGCATGAATCACTGCCGCTAACTCAAGATCATAGGTTGGATAATTCTTCTCGTGCTTCTTCAACTGCTTAGAAGCATAAGAGACAACTTTACCGTGCTACATCAACACACAACCCAACCCAACACCTGAAGCATCACAATACACCACATAGCCATCTGCTTCTTCCGAAAGAGTCAAAACTGGTGCTGAAGTTAACTTATCCTTCAACATCTGAAAGCTCTGCTCACAAGCATCTGTCCATTGGAACTTAGCTGATTTTTTAGTCAATTTGGTCAATGGGGTTGAAAGAGAGGAAAATCCTTCTACAAACCTTCTATAATAACCTGCCAAGCCCAAGAAACTGCGTATCTCCGTTGGTGCCGTGGGCCTTGGCCAATTCTTCATAGTCTCAATCTTCTGGGCATCCATTCTAACGCCTTCTTCTGAAATAATGTGACCCAGAAAAGCCACAGAGTTCAACCAGAACTCACACTTAGAAAACTTGGCCTACCACTTTTTACCTCGAAGAATTCCAAGTACTGCTCGTAGATGTTCTGCATGATCGGCCTCTGACGGCGAATAAACCAAAATATCATCTATGAACACAATCACGAACAAATCTAGAAAGGGCCTGAATACGCGATCCATCAAATCCATGAATTCGGCTGGGGCGTTAGTCAGCCCGAACGACATAACACAAAACTCATAGTGGCCATACCTAGTCCGGAATGCCGTCTTCGGAATGTCCTCTTCCTTGACCAACCTGGTAATATCCTGATCTCAAGTCTATCTTTGAGAAATATTTAGCGCCTTGTAACTGATCGAATAAATCATCGATCCTCGGAAGCGGATACTTATTCTTTACAGTCACCTTATTCAATTGTCTATAATCAATACACATTCGCAAAGATCCATCCTTCTTTCTTACAAATAACACCGGCGCTCCCCACGGTGATGTACTAGGCCTAATAAAGCCCTTCTCGAGCAAATCTTTCAATTTCTTTCAATTCATTCAACTCCGCAAGTGCCATCCTATAAGAAGGAATAGATATTGGCTGAGTGTCTGGCAATAGGTCAATAGTAAAATCAATCTCCCTTTCTGGGGGAATGCCTGGAAGCTCATCTGGAAATACTTCTGGGAACTCATTAACAATAGGAACAGACTGAAGAGTCGGTGACTCTGCTTGCACATCTTGAACTCGAACTAGGTGAAAAACATACCCTTTTCTGATTATCTTCTCTGCCTTAAGGTAGGAAATAAACCTACCTCTAGGCGAAGCAAAAGATTGCCCTTCCATTCTAAGACTGGCTCGCCTGGAAACTGGAATCGAACCATCTTTTCTCTACAATCAACATTAGCATAACAAGAAACCAACCAGTCCATGCCCATAATAACATCAAAATCAACCATATCTAACTCAATCAGGTCTGCTACGGTATGGCGGTCACAAACTATAACAATACAATCTCGGTATATTCGCCTAGCTATAATCGGATCACCGACTGGCATAGACACCTTAAAAGATTTAATCAACTCGGGCTCTATCCCAAACTTTCCCAAGAACAAAGGGCGTAACATATGATAAAGTGGAACCTAAATCAATCAGTGCATAAACATCATGGGAAGAAGCTGATAATATACCTATAACAACATCGGGAAACGTCTCGCGGTCTTGTCTACCAGCCAATGCATACACGCGGTGCTGAGGACTGCTCGAGCTAGATGCTCCACTCCTCTCCCTACCCCGCCCTGTTGGAGTCTGAAAAAATTGCCCTGAAGGGCACACTGCAGAAGATGAGCCAGCCACAGACCCTGTAGGCTGAACCATACCTGAACCAACCCCCATCGGTCACTTCCTCATCCCGTGGCTCGGCCGTCCCAAGCATAGCAAACATCTGAGCCCAACCGACACTGACCTGCATGTAACTTGCCACACTGAGTACATCGCGGCAAAGGGGGCCTCATCTGACCTGACTCTGGTCGATACTGAGAACCTGACGCTCTATAACTCTGGCCCGCTCCGGAATAAGAAGACCGGTCAAATCTCGGACCTAAAAACGGCGAAGGTATACTCCCTGCCGGCTGATAAGAATATCTGGGATCCTGATGTCTCTGTTCTCCCCTGAACTCACCAACCATATCAAAAGATCTAGCCCTCTTACCACGACTCCGGTCACGCTCACACTCTATCCTCCGCTGGCATTTACGATCCTCCAAATTCTGTGCATACGCCTGTATACGGGAGATGTCCATGCCTGACTGTAGTGTTGCGGTCGTGCACTCATCTATCAAGTGTGGCCCTAGACCGGCCACAAAGCGATGAACTCTATCCTCTATCCCAGTCACCATGGCTGGGGCATATCTAGCTAGGGAATCAAAATGTACACAATACTCTTGCACATTCATACTACCCTACTCAATACGTAAGAACCTATCCGCTCGGGCCCGTCGGATCTCTGGAGGTAAGGAATGGCGAAGAAAAGCATCTGAGAACTCGCCCCGGGCAATTTGGAGGGGCATTTTCTCCCCTAGATAACTCTCATACCTGATACCACTGTATCGAAATATCCCGGAGTCTATATGAAGCCAACTCCACTGACTCAACCTCATCCGCGTACATAACCCCTAAAGTCCTTTACATACCATCAATAAAATTACGGGGTCCATGTTTTGCTTTACCACAGAAAACTCGGTGAGGACCCCTAACCCAAGGAAGGTCTTAACCTCGAACCATCGGCCCCTCGTGCTCAGGTCGTCAACACTAACTCCCCGTCGGTGTGCACCGCGCTCTAATCCGGTCAACAACCGTACAAATCCGTACATCCCGGCCCTCTGCATCCGGGCCGAGGAACTGGGGCCGGTGCCGGAGCGAGGGTATGCGATGTCTCAGACGGCCCCTCACTCTGAATCTCATCCTGGGCCCTCGTGGCCTGTCGAGTATGACTAGTGGCCTCACTGGCCTCTCTCTTGCCATTCTAGGCGGTTGTAGCTTTCTTACGGGGCATCGCTGAAATCAGAACAATTCATCAGAAGTGAACGCTTAACACAGGGCTCTATCGCACAATCTAAGAGACAAAGAATGACATCATCCTAAATGTCCTGTAGCCTCCCGTTTATGAGTGTGGTGCACAACACGCCCATAAACAAGACTCTACTAGACACGGTCTGTAGACAATGCTAGGATGAAACTGCTCTGATACCACTTCTATCACGACCCAAATCGATGAGCCGTGACGGGAGTCTGACCTCTAGCGACCAAACACCCCTAAACACGTATCTGGAACATACTGAACATCAAAAGCCCATAAATGGCATAAACTGATCTCATAAGAGAGAGACATCAAAACTCTATACAATCTGCATATATATACACGACATGCGGAAGAACAGTGCAAGCCCGCTAGGCTGCTACATATACTGTACACAAAAGAATAGAAGCCAACAAGGCTACATCATCTGACTACTACATACAACTGTCTACGGACCTCTCTTTGGAATAAAAGCTGTGCTAGAAAGGCGGACGGAGGCCCGGGCCATACCCATATGCATACACATCTAAAAAGGGTGGCATACGAAAACTGACTATAGCTCTGGATCAAATGGAGCGTACTGACCACTGCTAGATCTAGAGGTCTGCCACCGAGCTGGACCACCTCGTGCGTCTCCCGTGCCGCGGGCATGAATGCGCCCGAGCAACGAGGAGTCGGTACGAAGAATGTCTGCGAGTGTGTAAGGCGTAAGAACAATATATATATACATAGGAATCATGGATAAGATCTGAACTCATAACTGAAATGATTGACTGCATGTACTTGTATGAACTAGTATCCGCCAACCGTGTAACCGACAATGCCTCGCGGGCACATAATATGCATGCTCATACCAATCAACGATAGTCGTGCATCTATATGAGTGCGTATATAACGCCCGATGTATGTGCGTGTATAACGCCCGTAAGCCTCTATATCTCGTCATATCATATTGGCTCCCGTGGCCATAATTAATATTATCATCATAGTAGTAACGCGTATATAACGCCTATATCTCTTCTCATACTTTACATATATCTAATATTCGCGTATATAACCCCTGATATGAGTGCGTATATAACGTTTTCTAGTCACAGGTCAATATACATAATATATAATGAATGTAAATGCATGAATAAACTGTATGCACAGAACTGGCTACATAATATTGGACCCATGAACAGAAGGATTACTCGTAAATGGGGTATATGAACATCAAAGACTGAAGTACTTCTAATGCTTCTAAGAGTAGACGAGAGCCTGACTTCTACTGACCAGACACCCTTATACTTGTACCTGGATCTCACTGAATGATAGGGTGGCCCATATAAGACTTATAATCGAACTATCTTACTTGACTCACCGTAAGAACAACGTCATGAACTCTGCATCAAGAACCCACAACCACCTGTATACATATATACTGAGAATAACAGTGCAAGCCGACTAGGCCGCTATATATGTTGTACAACAAAATAAGAGCCGACAAGGTTACATAACATCCCAACTACATGCAACTGTCTACAGACCTCTAATAGAATACAAAGTCAGAAAGGATGGGACAGAGCCCCGTCATACCCATATATACATAACAAAATTGCATACCAAAAATATTTGACACACAATTTTTGGCCTCCAAATATTCAAATTAACTAGTCAAGCTTCTTGAATTCCAGGCAAAGTAAAAGAATCAGTAAAAAATAAAAAATGCTTCCTAAACTAGTTTTGATGTTATTTTGCCATTTTATTTGGCAAAATACCCTAATATGTACTATCCATATTATTACGTATGATTTCAAGTATCAATTATGCCTATTTTATATATTTGAAAATCAATTCACGCGAAAACAAGTACTTTTAATTAAGTATGTATTTTTAATTACTATAATTGGTACGCTAACACAAATAAATATTTTTACTCTATTAAATCAAGAATCTTAATTAATTAGTTGAATGATCATTTCATCTCAAAGTTCTACACTAATTTAGGTTTAATTTCAATTGCCTTTAAATTTGGTCACAAGTGAAATATTTAATCAATTTGCATGTCAATTTTGGTTACAATTGAAACAAAAAGGCTATGATTTAAACTCAAGTATAGCCACATTTTTAAAGCCCTCCAATTAGCCCCCATATTTAATTCCTTTGGGCTAAAAGACCAGCCCAATACCCGGCCCAATCGTCCCTTTATTTTCCAAAAAAAATCCCAAGACAAGGGAGGAGGGGCTTTTCTTTTCCTTTCATTTTTTTTGGAAACAACAGCTGAAGCCAAACGACCCCTATTCCTAAGCTTCTTATATACACGCATCTCACTACAGCTGGCTATGGATTTTTTGCTAGCAAACGGTAACTGTACTTGTTTTTCTTTTGAATTTGCCAACGGATTGTTGTCTAACTTCCTTTGTAAGTTTGGATTTTTGAAAACTCAAACGGCCCTTTGTTTCATACTTGGGTTCTATAAATATAAACCCTTCTCTTCATTTTTAAGGAGAGGATTTTCAGAGTTAGCATAGCTACAATGGGTTTTACACACACAATAGGGCTTTTGACAACCCTCAAGAGTTCGAACACTTAGAAGCTCGTTGAGTTTCGATGAAGTTCGAGCTCGTACTTTAATTTTTGGAAGTCGTTTCCATTCGTCGGAAATCGATTCATGTGAAAGGTTGTTCGTTGACTCTCGTCGCCCCCGTCGCTGCTCGGCGAAAAGGTAATCTTCTTTCCTCGTCCTAATTTTATATTTTATTTCTACTGCTTTCATATGAAATTAGTTTAGTCTTAGTTATATAAGTAGTATTTCAGTTTTTTTTTTCTCTCTTTCTTTACTTGTTCTGGCCTATGTGAATATTTTGGGATTTCTCTTTGTTGTGGTTTGCTATAAAACCTGTAAAGGATCGAAAATGATTCATATGTGCTGGAATCAATCCGGGAAGTTCGACATGATTTGAGGATTGTTGGCTGTTTGTGCTCCCTATTTATTTTAGAAATCATGAGTGTACATTATCGTTTTGGCTTCAAGATTGTCTTTAGGTATTTCACAAGATTCCTAAAATAAGGTTTTGTCATGTAATCATGTATTCAGTTCCTGCGTTTATTTTTATTTCTCATGTGTTTAATCGATTCATGATTTTTTACAGTTTATGTCACTTGTTAGGATATGGTCATTTTAAGTATGAGTTAAGTATGTCTTAGTTGTTTCCTGCTTAAGTGTATCAAGAAGATTTTAAACTTGACCTCTCTTATTCTCTCCTATGTTTCATTTTAATTCTAGTCATATTTTACCTTTGCTTATAATTCACAGTCCTGTTTAAGCTTATTAGAGATTTATGTGTTTTTGTGTCCATTTCAAGTTCTTCTTCTTTTGGGTCAGATTTGCTTCTCTGCTTTGGCGTATAGATGGTTTAGTTATCAGTAATCAGCTATGTGACTAGCTTGTCTGTTGTTAGCTGCTGCTATTGATCTATTGTCAATGTTAGCAAAATGATGACTTGATTATCACACCATTAGTTTTGTTGATTAATGTTGGTTAATTAGCTGTTGGAACTAACTATAGGGGTACAGGATAAGGAGAGTGCTCATATGAATACTTATGTCCTCTCTACTCTAAAAAATCCAAACAGATCCCATCTCTAGCTTCCCTTTTTCATTTTTCATTTTCTTTTTTGAAATATAGGTAAAAGCTCTGTTTGGTTTGAATTTTGAATGGAAGAGGAGTTCATATGCACTCTTAAAGAACTGAATGGATTTTACATTAAAGCTTGATGGTTATATGAGTTGTTTTCCAACGTTTAAATGGATTCAGGTTTTAAAATGAGTTATTGAAGTATAAAAATTTCCCGAAGAATACTAATCTGACTCAAATCTGTTTAGTAAGTTGTTGCCATTCTGTGTTTTAAGTTTGAGTTTTCCTTTGTTTGGTCCTAACAGTGTCCTTGTTGTTAAGTTAACAAATATTTTAGAAAATCGCTTTCCCTATATGTAGTTGATTTTCCTAGAAGGTTTGTCGTATGAACTTAGTTTAATAGAACGACCTGAATTCAGGTTCACCAATCTATAAAGATCACTGAGATTATACCCATGTTGTTACAATTTAAGTTGTGTCTTGATGTTAGCTTAGAAAGCTCTAGTAATGTACAGTAAGTTGCATCTTAACTTCTTCACGTCCAAGCCTTTTTTTTTAGAATAAGAGATCTTAAAAAATATAAGCACGAATTGGCTCAGTTTCCTCTCACAGTTTTGCTTTTCAATTCTGTCCGAGTTCAGTATAATAACTTAGTTCAATCTTGTTCTGAATTGGATACTTAGTCCTTTTTTATGTTGAAGCATGATTTATATGAGAGCTGCTGGTTCTATTTTGCTTTCACTAGAATTAGATTGAACTATTTTATTCTGATAATTTAGGAACTTGAACTCTTGTCATTTTTGTCCTGTATATTAAAAATAGTTGTTCATTTTTACTTGTCAGGTTTAGAAAACCAAGAGATAATTTACCATTTCATACCTATTTTACTCTTATTATTAACTATTGAGTTGAAAAGTTCAAGAAATTATTAGTGTTGCAACTTTAAAGTATATTCTAATTATTTCATACATTAGGTTACTTAAAATAATTAGGAGTAATCATCTATATATATTATATTAAAAGCATGAACTCCCAAACTTAAAAGTTAAATTACGTAAATACCCCCAATTCAAATAACTACTAAAATGCCCTCTAAACTATATCCCCTACTTCTAAATTAATTTTTTTTAAAATACACGGGAACCAACCGCTCCAAAATCCAAAGAGACACTTCGTTTGAGAGCTTTAATCCGCCTTTTGGGCCTCAGGTCGTGACCATAACATTGTCATCCTCTAATTTAAACAATTAGCTCTGTACTTTATATTTCTTTTTCATCTTAGTTTCCTTCTCAAATAATGAATAAACAGACAGCTAATGTCTGAAAGAGATGCGATTTTTAAGCATACTACAACAAGAATCCATCCTCCCATGACTACACCAAGAATCCATCATCCATGAAGTACGAGGAATATTCTCCACTTGGTATGGATATAACTTTTTAAAATAAAATCTTGCAGTGATGTAAAAGGAGCTGTTGAGACATAATGTTGCATGATTACAATGATGTAAAATTCTGACGATTATATTAAGATCATACGTAAATTCCTTCTTTTTTTTTTCTTTCACTGGACATGTTTATTGCGATAAAATCGATTTTGTATGGAAAATGTATCCATGAAACATGAAATACGTTTTCCTAAAAATACTAAAATTACACAACTTTTCATGAAAAAAAAATCATTTGACATTTTAAAATTATATATCACACACTACTTTTTTTGAAAGAATGAATCAAGTGTGAAGTTGTTTTAGTTACTGTATAGAGACGATCAATTTTTTTTAATTAAAAACATGAAATCTTAAATTTAAAACTTAAATTATTACCGAAATACCCTTCTCAAAACCCAATTACTCTACTTAAAAAGAAGGCAAAAGGGTCAAAAATACCTCTCTACGTTGAAAAAAGGGCTAAAAATATCCTCCGAACTTATTTTGGGTTAAAAATATCCTCCCATCCTTAAAGTTTTCAAATATATACCCCTATCTTGATGGAAATTATCTCTCAAAATAAACCCCAATTCATTTTTTAAACTCACTCTATCATTTAAACCCTACCCAACTGATCCCTTTTTGAAATTGGGGGAATAAGAATGAATCAAGATGAATGAAGCAACAACAACAACAACAACAACAACAACAAGTTGGCTTTAGTATAGGAGTGTGACGATCACTCCTACCAAGGTTTTTTTTAATTAAAAACATGAAATCTTAAATTTAAAACTTAATGCAAGCAAATTACACGGATAATCACAACCTTCTCAAAACCCAATAATACTCTACTTAAAAAAAAATCGGAGCATAAAAAAATTATATCGCAAAAGGGTCAAAAATACCGAGACTATCTCTAGCTTCACGGGTCCTCCAAACCCTCCTATCTAAGGTCAAAGGGCTAAATTACCTCTCCCCAATACTTCTTCTATCCTCCGAACCTCTCATTTTGTGTCTCTCTCTTCACATGCCCAAACCATCTCAATAACCGAGGCCAACCTTATCCCGAATATCCTCATTCCTAATCCTCAACACATCCATCTCAACATTCTCATCTCGGCAACTTTCATCTTTTCGGAGAGATCTTAATTTTGCCTAACCACCACTTCAGTAACTTGCCCTTAAGTTTTGGTGCACTTTTCTGTCACATAAAGACTCCCAAGCAAGCCTCCATTTCATCCACCCCGCCCCCCAATACGACGTGTGACATCATCGTCAATCTCCCCGTCGCCTTGCACAACCCCAAGGTACTTCAAACTACTTTTCTTCCCATGTACCAAGCCTTACTTCCAAGCTCCCGAGGTGCTTCAAACTTACACCCAAACGGTCCTAAAACCCTTGACGCTCTCCAACACTCTGCATCGTTAACTCCGCTACGAGTCTCGTCAATCGGGAAAAAACACCATGGCACCTCACATTCCGTGTCAATCCATCCATCACCAAGGAAAATAAAAACGGACTAAGATCCGACGCAACCCCAACATCTATGTTTTTGCTGCACCCTAACGTACGCCATTTCTTCTCTTGAATATTTGTCTTTTCTGTGCGACGAACACCATGTGTAAGTCCCTCTTCCTCTCCCTATCACCATCCTTCCTTGCACAAGACGGATTTTTCGAGAATCACAAGCAAGACACACCTCCCTCACCCTCATCTCCAAACACTCTGATCATCCGATATACCTCTATAGTTTGCAACCATATCAAATATTACACTGCGCCCTCCATTCTATGCCGTCTTAAAAGATGACATTTTAATTATTTTTCATCCTGGAATTATAATTCTGGTTAAATCATGATTGAAGAAGTATAGGGATCTCCTCTAAATTTGGATCCATCACGTGCTTTCTTCATTAAAAATTGTATATTCTCTCTTATGAGTAACTAATTATTGTTTAAATTTTTGTTTCTAAAGTAATTGGCTGCTCTCTATAAAAATATCAACTTCTCCATTCCACCACCGTCCCTGACGCCGACCACGACTACCGTCGAGACCCCCAACACTTAATATATTTAATTTAACATATCCCAGGTATCCTTTTGATAGAAACTCCCCCATCCGATCCTGCTTTCTCTCTCGATCAAAAATCAAAAACACCGTTGTAAGATTTAATATGAAATATTTATCATCCTTCCATAAGAGTAAAAGTTAAGTTAGCCACCGCACGAAAGGTTACCAAGTGTTCTCCTTCTTTGAGAAATATTGATCAAATGAAAAAGCTCTTGCAAAATCCAAAAGTAGACTCTTCCAATCTTCTTTAGTTTAAACCTCCCGAAATAGGTCCGAGAGAAATCACCTTATTAGCTTCTCGGTAGGCGGTATGCCTCCCACTATGAGTCCAAATCCTCCCAATCTTCTCCTCATGAAGCCAGCTTGCCGGCATATACACTAATAATGTTCAAAGTGAGTCCTTCAACGACCACCTTAATCGACATCATCCTATTTACCTCTACCACCCGATCTCTCAATTCACTATCTACTAAAATGCCCACCCCATTTCTATACTTCGTTATTCTACCCTTAGCTTTAGAGAAATATATTAATCTTCCTTCTTAAGAATCTTAACTAGCTTACTTCCCCGTTAACGTTCCAATGTTCCAAGATCTTGCAACCTAGACGCTCCTTTACCCACTTACCCCTCCTAACCCTCGCCCCCGTCCCCCAACGAGAACATGACCCTAGTCTACCATCACCAAGCAAAGCCACGAAAATAGTATGAACTAATAAACTATACAAAAGTCTAAAGGTAGCAAAAAAAAAATGTAACTACAAGTGTATGGACAAATAATGGATATGGCAACCGGAGGTACCAACTCCAGTTGAAATGAACCTGATCGCCGCCGGAAAACACTGTTCAACGTTCGAGTACTGTTCACTGCCGGATTCACTGTTCACTGTCGGAGTTACTGTTCACTGTTCACTGCCGGAATTATTCTCACAGAGACCTGAAACAGGAGCAGAGAAGAGGGGGAACAAGAAAAGAAACAGAAAAAAGAAAAAAAGGAGAGAAAGAGAGGGCTGGCCGGAAAATGCTCCCGGAAAAAAAAAAAATCTCCGGCGATGACGCAGCTGTGTTCTGGCAGCGCCAGGAGCAGCTAAAAAAAAGGGGAAAAGGAGAAGAAAAGAAGAAGAGGAGAAGAAGAAAAGGAAAGAGAGGAAAAAGTAGATCTGGCCGGAAAAAGTAGATCTGGCCGGAAAAGTGGCCGGCGTTACCTGGTCGCCGGAGTTACCTGGGCAGTGGTGCGGTCTGGTCGCCTGACGGGATGGCGAGTGGGAGGAGGGAGGAGATGTTACCGTTGGAGAGAGGAGAGAGAAAGCAGAGAGAGGAGAGAGAGGAGAGAGAATATCCCAAATGATGAATGAAGCGGGATTAAAAAATGATTTTGAGTTATTTTGGCGGATAATTTCCGTCAAGGCAGGGATTTGAAAACTTTAAGGACGGGAGGGATATTTTTTACTCAAAATAAGTTCGGAGGATATTTTTAGCTCTTTTTCCAAAGTAGAGGAGTATTTTTGACCCTTTTCCGTAAAAAGAAAGTAAGAAATATGTAACCACGCTTAGCAGCCACCCAAACGAAAAGACGCTAAGCACAGTTTGACAAAAAAACATGTATCACATTCACAACTCCTAAAGAGCAACCAACATCTATGTTTTTGCTGCATTTCTTCTCTTGAATATTTGCTGGCGTGAAATTATCATCAGGAGAATCACAAGCAAGATTTAAAAATCTGATCATCCGGACCATACAAATATTAAGGTATTCATTTTAATTATTTTTCATTGGAATTATAATTCTGGTTAAACATGATTGAATAGGGATAAATTTGGTATGCTTTTTCATTAAAAATTGTATATTTCTAATTATGAGTAACTAATTATTGTTTTAAATTTTTGTTTCTAAAGTAATTGGCTGCTCTCTATAAAAATATCAAGTTTCCGCAGACGCTATAACAATTAATATATTTAATTTAACATGTGGTATCCTTTTGATAGAGTTGCTTTCTCTCTCGATCAAAAATCAAAAACACCGTTAATTTAATATGAAATATTTTCTAAAAGTTAAGATTACGAGCATGAAATAAAAGCTAGAAATATTGACAAATGAAAAAGGTAAAATTACTCTTAAAATCTTCTTTAGTTTAATCAGAGAAATTTATTAGAGAATTATGAGTTTAATCTTCTTTGAAAATTTTCATCTGACATTCCATCAATTTACTGAAAATTATGAGTTATTAGAGAGAAATTTATTAAAATATCTTGCAAGGCTTTTATTATGTTGCTTGTAAGATCAAGCTTGTAATACTTATGCTATTTATATAAAGATCTAGAAAGTTAAAAAGAGTCTTCAAAAGTTATGTTATTCTTGAATAATTAACATAACTTCGATACTTGAGGGGAAAAGCAATTGATAGTGCAAGACACAAATGAACACACTTTAATCAAGAAACGCACAATTAAAAGGGAACACAAAATTTGGACTGGTAATAGGCAGTTTAAAATAAAGATAATTTCAAATAAAGGGACACAAAAAAACTATTGAAATGGTTACCACTGGTAGAATATTTATGTTTAGTATGAGTACATGGACGATAGAACGTTCTGTGGTGAGATGTTTCACATTGATCATTTAGAGAAACTTCAACATTATTCTTTCATGTATAATTAATTCAAATATTTATATTGGTACTATTAATGTTTAACATGACTAAGCAACCACGTGCAACGCACGTGTCGAAAAAACTAGTATTATTATATAAGTAAGAAGCTCCCAAGTTAAAAAGTTGAAAGATCAAAATGCCCACTAAGTGTTGAACGACCATTTTATCCTTCACTTAAAATCTCTTCATTGTAATATTTATGTACTAAAATGTAAATTTACATTTTGATGAACATGTTTCTAAAGTTAATGTCATTTATTGTGATCAATTCAATTTAGGATACCTTCATCTTCCACTACCTATTACAGATTGTTTGAATTTCATAATTTGATGAACATGTTTCTAAAGTTAATGATATTTATTGTGATCAATTCAATTTAGGATACCTTCATCTTCCACTACCTATTACAAATATATAATTAATATCAATCTTTAGAATGTGAATTCAATATTTGTTCTTTCACCTTCCATCAGTAATTGTAAATTTATGTATATTAGTTTTTCTCTCTTTCATTTACATATATAATAAAGTAAGACATAGATAAGGTGATGTGACACCTCTCTATGGCCACCATTCCTATTTCTCTATTTTCTCAATTTTTTGAATTTTTTCCTTATTTTATGTTTAAAAAATCTTCACAAAATTAGGTACTCCGAAATTTTCACCATGATTATTTTTATTAAACTGAATAATTAATACCTATTAATGACTACGCTTTTCATCTTCTTATTCTCTGGATCTTGCGGCTTTTACTGTTCATGTGTCAACCACAATTTTAACCTCCAATTAAATTGAACAATTAATACATATTAATGCATTTATTTTCTTCCATATTCGTTATTACTCCTCAAATTTGTCATTAATGTGCCATTGCAATACTAGTTTTCATCTTATGTCTGAAAATCTATTTTTTCACAAATTTTTTGTTGGCTCTCTCTTTATATGTATGATAGAGTACATGCGATTATTTAAATAGATTGTTTAATTTGTTTTTCAATTATTTTTTGTTAAACTGAGATATGATTATGTTTTTGCATAGAGGGAGATTTATTTTTTCGACCAAGCTAGAGAAGCTATTATGTAACTATAATTTGGCGATCCAATAAACTTAAAAACTCTACAGTTATTCCATGATAGATTTGAGAAACAGAGGAAATGCAGAGAAATTGAGAGAATGGTCTATTTTGATACTTGCTGAGAAGGTAGCGTTGTTTTTTCTTGATTTTGCAATTTTCATGAGCTTCTTCTACTTTTCTACTTTTCTTCTTTCCCTTTTTATTTATTGCAAAAAGAACTTCATATTCCTTGATGCCATTGTTTTTGGCCCCGAAGGTGCAATATTTCTACTACGTAGAAGAGTGGGTTCAACCCCAGGATCGACATGCTTGATTTTATTAGTAGAGGGTATTTTCGTCATTTCAGTTTGTATGACCTATTTTATGTTAATCCACGTGTTTATGGCAGCCACCGCATCATTATACGTGGAAGTTCCGTATCTATGTTCATCCAAAACCTCTCTGATTTCAGCCGATCAAGTTGCACTAAACGGTAGATGCTGCCTGATTAAAAGTCGCCTTCTTCGTTCTCCTCGAATCTATTTACTGTCTCTGTTTCTTTTAATGGTTTCTCCGTTGTCACTATGAGCTTCTTTGATGTTTCTCTTGGGTCTTCTGATTGCTTTGATGCTTATATATTTTCTACATCTCCTTTTTCTTTATTTTTTTAATCCTTTGTTCATGACTATATTTTTATGTTGTCGTGGTGGTAATATCATAAATTGACTAACTTATCTGATTTGTTTGTTGTGGAGGAGGTTCTAGCTGAAAGATCAGGTCAACCCTTCCTTTCGATCATTGTCTTTGTAATATCAAAAGGTATAATTACTTTATTAATATTGATTTTCGTCTCTTTTCTAATGTTATCCTATCACTGTCGCTCACCCTTAAAAGGAAAGTAAAAATAAGAATAGATTTATTTGGGACTGATTTATTATACCTATATTTTTTATTTTATAGGTTTTAATTTGTGTTGGATTTTTGGCAACCGAATTATGTATTTCCAGGTGGTAATATTATCGGCTAACTTTGAACTTTCAGTTTCTTGTCTTAATTTCTGGAGATGTCGGACGGAGTAAGCATAAATCATTTATGATGGATGTAAGCATACATCAATCAGAATTTTGAAAGCATGTAAACTGCCCCATAAGATTTTAAAACTTTAGTTATACTTCTGTAAAGTTTGAATTGATCTTGAAAAGTGAATTTTAGTTAGTCATATGATTGAAATATGCTTCCTCCATGATAAGATGGACTAGGAGATCGCTGATGCCGACCACCTTCTGTGTCTTTTTCCAGTAAAGTGAATCACGTATATAAAAACCAAAGAGGACGGTTGATAGTAGAAAACCTTGCAAACTATCAAGGAGGAACATGAGTTTCCCTGACGAGGAAAATTTTGACTTTTATGGCACGACTTTTCTCATCTCACTATCGTTTCATTTCATCAGTTGTCATTTAGAACTTCTCATTAAGTAGTGGACCTCCAGGCTTTAGGACAGATACATGATCAGCGTAGAGAGCTTTCCATCCTTAAGGTCTTTCAATCTCAAGGAGTTGCCAGTAAACTATCCTTCCACCAACTACTGAGATACAGGTATTCGCAGCAAATTCCTCCATATCTTCCTCATATACTTCCACAAACATTCACCATATGATCATGACACTGATTTTGTGCATAAAGGATCAGTCTTGCTGATGTACATTCTCCTACTTCACCATCAGCTCTATTTTCCTTATAAGCATTGACTACCAACTAATCAGTGAAAATATTTTTTTAAAAGAAAGTGGTAGTATAATATAGTAGTTGACTGCATGCCTTTGAGAAGGCTTCCGTGCTCTCTTACTCATTAGATAGACAGCATTCATATATTTAGAAAGGCTTTTCCCCTTTTATCTTAATTTTAAACACTCTGGATTCCATTGGAAGGCCTACATGAAGCTTGCTTTATTTTTTGGATGCCATCTTCTAATGTTTGTTGAAAACAGTAGGGAAAATGAAGCTTGTTATGGATTTTTAAAGCTCTTTTTAATGAATCTTTTATGGCACTTTGAGCTCTTCGTGGGTGATTGAAAACTTTCATATCCAATATAGCCCACTCACTCTTAATATCAATCTCGCTACCTTGATTTGCATCAACAGGTAAGTCTTTCCAAGTGCTTAGACGGATAACCCCATGTTATGTGAACATGTTCTTCTTATTCTTCGACATTGCTATGCTTCCTTTCGACATACTTCGAGTTACCCTTCTAGCTGTCACTTTGCTTTATAAGAAACTTTTTTGTTTTACGTAGTTTTAGCTGTAGAAAAATAAAGCAATAATTCTCATGTTTTTACACTTTCACATCAATCCTCAATTAATATATATTGAAGTTCTGCAATTAGGAAAGGATTTATGTTATTTTAAACTTATTCTTTTCTTACTTTGGATTACAGAACCCTTTCATGGGCATAGGAAATGTCGTAGAGAGGTTTAGTAATTTCAAAGGTAAATTTTTTAAGAATATACAAGAAGTATTTAGTAATATGTTCTAGCCAACATATTGTCTTGCTTGGTGTTGGGTTATTTATCTTATTTGAGTTGGAATTGGGTTACTGAACTCCACCTTCTCTGAATCCCATTTCAGAAAGTCAGGTCTAAGGCAGATGGTTTCCCTTGCTTGCATAATTCATTTGGTTTGGAAGTTAGTGTTCGAGAGTAGCAAACCGGAACATTATGATTTCCCTCATTCTCTGTTTTTTTTATAAAGTCATTACTTTAAACTGCTATTGGTACATAAAACTTCTTAATTTATAATGATGATAAGCCACTAATAAACAGAGCAGCAAATAAAACCTGAAGTTATTGAAGCACTGAACCTTACAGTTCAGTGTTATCATAGTGTGTCTGAACATGTTTATGAATGTAGATACTTGAGCGCAAAGTATGACAGCTGCTTTTGGCGAAAGATACTCGAAGAGGGAGCAACCACTTGTGGCTACTCTTCAGTTTGATAATGCTATTTAATTGTTATGAGACTTGAACTTTAAAGGGATGTGCCAATTTATAGACAATAATGCTTTGCGTGCAGATGATGTTTGTGGTTTTAAGCTGATTGATGAATAGTAATTCGTACTAAAACTTTGCATTATGTGATAGCCCATTGTGACACACAATGCTTTAAAAATGTATGTCAAACAGTTAACCAAACTCTACTGCTACTACTGTTTCTACTATCTTTCTTTCACACTTCTATCTTAACAAGAATTATTCCATCACTAATTGTCTCTACAAGTATTTTGTTAAAAACATGGCAACAAAACAGCTTAGGACACCTGCTGAGAACAAGATGACTGCCAACAACAAGATGGCTAGCTGCGTTGCTGCATTACCTTTTGCCAATACCAACTTCTGTAAATATGTAAATAATATATATGAACATCCCGTGTAAAAATATGAGTGCTCTCTTCACCTCTCTTTCTATCACGCATTGATAAGTTCAAAACTACATCACATACAAGTCCATACCGGCACATAAGTAATGATAACTTTTCAAACTATATCCAAATACCATTTTGCACTGATACTTACCGGTAGGTATATATTGGGCCCGTGCGTTCACGGGTTATCGCCATGTAGTTGTGTATATTTTTGGATCAATTATTTCTTTAATATCTCCTTCATTTTTTGTGTCTCCATCCATTTTTAGACGGTAAACATTTATGATCCTCAAGTAAATAGTGTTACAAAATACATAGTCATATCATATGATTGAGATACAATAATATGGGCGTCTATCATGAAGGTGATGATCGATGTTATTAATCCTTGACTAGCTGGACATCAACTCTTGCAGACATATCCAAGCCGAGTGAAAAAAAAAATGTATAAGAAGAGTTAGGGGGATCTAGAACTTAAATTTTGTGGGTTTAAATATTTAAGATTCTTAACATTTAACTCATTACATATCAAAGTTATAAATTTATATGTACTATTTATTATAATTTTAATTAAATTTGATGCATAATTTTATGTTACAGGTAAAAAAAACTCAATTCTAATGTTACAGATGCCAATGAGAAGAGTCCAATAATAGCCGGTCTTTACAACCCTTCGGAGGACCATTTTCCCCAAGTTCTAAAGAAAGCTTTATTCTCATGTTCTATTATTTAATTCCAAGAGGTGTGGTTTTAAATTTTTTAGTTAACTTTATCAAGTACAGTTAACAATAATTCTCATGTTCTATTATTTAATTCAATAAAATTAACTTTATCAAGTACAGTTAACAATAAAATGCAGACTTTAAGCTTTTTACTGATTTGTTGCCATCAATTAGGTATTGAATTGCTCTAAAATAGCTTCTCATATTGACTCTGCTTATATTAAACCAAATATATATTTTTTTTCCTTTTTTTTTTTAATTTTCTTCCAATATGCTTTACAAGGAAAAGGCATCGCCTCTCTTCGTTCACCCCACCAACCAGGGAAATGAAACGGGTAAAAATTATAACTTTTTTTTTAACCTCTTCTCCCTTTTTTTTTTTTTTGATATCTTATTATAAGAATAAAGTCTTAATTATTACTCCTTGACCTTTCATATTCCTTAATATCTAAAATCTTAAATGTCTCGATTACTATTTTCTATTCTTTATTTGTTACACCCCATACTTTTGTACATAAAGCATCTTCGTGAGTTGGTGGTTATAGATTTGAGAGCGGAATTATCTTGGAGGTTTTATAAGGTTAGACATGTTCATCTTGAGTATAACGAAGGTTTAAGTTCATGTTTGGCATGTGTTGGAAGGATTAGAGGATAAACGAATTGAAGAGAATACGTTCCGTTGAAGTTTGATTTTGGGAAGTGGAAATACAGACCGTATATTGGAAATACGGACCGTAATTTGGAATACGGTCCGTACTTCAATAGACAAAGGGGGCCAAAATTTTGTTGGAGAAATACGGTCCATATATACGGACCCCATCCGTTAAGTTGCTCGTTTCGATTCGTTCGACTTCCAATCCTCATAGAACCTTCTTGGCACTTATGTAACACTTCATTAACCATCTAAGGGGCCCTATAGCTCCTCCTCAAGTCATTACTAAACAAAGTATGACTCAATTGTTGCGAAATCTTCCCAAACATGACTTACATTTCACTTTCTTCGACGAACTTAGTTTCACCGATTCATATGACTTCAAAATCTTATGGTACACGCTTAAAGTTATCAAATACTCTCCTTAATCTCATAAGGACTTCATGTTCAGCTTAAGCTCACGTTGGTCTACTCACCATGCAAGAATCCGAAATCTCCGAGATGTAACAGACCACTAACAATCCAGTTGAGTCTTCAAATCGTTCTACCTATGGGTTACTAGTTGATGGGTTGATGTTAACTTTATGAGTATCTTCCGAGTTGCTCCCAAGCCTGTAGATGCTACTATAACGCCTATATTCTTATGGTCGATAGAGGTAACAAGAACGCATTTACTTCTCCGTATTTAACTAAGCAAGGCTAAAGGGTATATTCCTATCCTCATTAGCGAAACGATTAATCGAACAAGCTCTATTTATTTTTATTACGCATGCAAATTCTCTATCCCTAGTTCAATACACATGCCACAGATAGTGTTTAATTATTTCGTCAAATAATCAAACAATTAAGATCAAGAATAAATAAATAACCCAAGATGGAAAATCAATAGATATAAACGATAATTTAACGTCAACTTTCATGTTTGAGCCAAAACTCTAGAACTAAAGAGTTTAGCTCCACATAGACATGGAGGAAAAACAACAAATTATCCAAATAAAAACGTAAAAACGAGTATTACAAAGAAGAGATGGTAAAACCCTAGAACTCCGGCCTCCACGACGGCTCTAAACTCTCTCTAGGTCAAAAGTTCTGAACTCCGGATTTCAAGTTATTCCAAAGTTCTCTAAAAATTGTATTTTATGGACTACTTAATACCGAGTAGGAAAAAGCCCAATTAAAATACCGAGTCCAAAAAAAATTGGGACAAATTTAATTTCCGACACTTATTTCCGTGCGTAGCGTGGACTAATGCATGAGAACTGTTCACTGTCGGCTTCAAGTTGAGAATTGCATCCAGGCTTTCTTGCTTTTGAGAATTCAAATGCTGCTACGTTAATTTAGTCCAGAGTCATCACTTTTAATTAAAATTCCTCCAATCATTGAGCCATAATTATGTCTCCCACTTGTCTCCTTCCTTTTCCTTCCGCTTTTTACTCAATTTTGCTCCAAATCATGTCAATTTTGCAATACTTTATTCCTACACAATAAAATATAATATTAAGCACAAATCAATATAACAAAGACTCAAAAGACGATTAAAAGTATTAAAATGTAAGGCGACAATGACTAAATATATGCATTTTTGGCCGAACATCATAGTGACTAAGGATATTGGAGTACTAGTCCGACAGATTCATTGTGGGATTGTGTTGTTACACCCCGTATCTTCGAAGAGCACTTATCAAATTTGAAACATAAGTACGTTCAGTTAGGGTTAAGTAAAATCACTTTGGAGTATAAGGATCAAGCATTATTAAATATATTTGATGAGTGAAGGATGTATATAAGGTATACCGGAAGGTTTTGTAAGGAAATGAGTGGAGGAAATGGAGTACTACGACTTTGGAGAAAGAATGGGTAATGTTTTGTGTGAAAATTTTGGTCCAACTTGAGGGACAAATATCTCTTAGCATATGAAGTGTTTTGAAGTAAAACAAAAGCCTAAAATGAAGTTCGTCAAGTGTAGTTTCCAACGCAATAAATAGCCCGTCGATAGAAGATCGGAGTAGAGAATTATGGACGTTACAAGTTCAGCTGACAGAGCAGAAACACATGCTACAGTACCGACTTGCTACAGTAAATTGCTACAGTGACCCCCCGAATTTGACCCTAAATAAAGTGTAAAAAACCCTTTTTTTTCACCAGATTTGCCCAGAAAATTGAAGAGAGAGAGAGAGGAGATCACAAAGTAAGCAATTTTCAAGCGACGGAGTATTAATCGAAGCTCGGATAAACGCATGGATGTGATTCTAGTATGGTTTTGCGGTGGATTCAAGGTTGATATTGAAGATATCGCTGTTTTAACAAGAATAAGGTATGAATCTCCTATTGTTAATATTAATTTTGATTTATTTACGGAGATAAAGTCGTTAAATAATTGTATAGCGAGTTGGTTGGTTGTGGGTATTGGAAAACATCGTGTGGGATGTTTTATGGTGCGTATTGGTGTTGGAAATGATGTTATTGTCATTGTTGTTGTTGTTGTTGGTTGCTGAATTATAATTTCGGGCTAGGCATATAAACAGGGGAGATGCTGCCGAAATTTCAGCAGATTCTAGAAAGAGTTAGTTTGAGGGCTTAAGATGTGCCTATGAAGATGAGTCTAACAATAGTATAAATTTTCTTGAATATAGATTTACGAGCCTGGGAGGCCAAGCGTTGAATAGTTAAAGTTAAGGCGACCAAAAAGGTATGTTAAGGCTCGTCCCTTTCTTTCAAAGGCATGGTTCCTATGTTATGATTTCATAAATGTTTCCATATCTACCTTGTTATCAAAAGTTAAAAGTCTATGATTCCAAGGCATGATTCCCTTCCTGATAAACCGTAATTGTTTTCCAAAATGTCCGTATTTTTCCAAAACAAAGGTTTATGATTTTGTAATTAAGCTTTTATGACTACAACGATGGACATGTTTTTATCATGATGACAATGATGCCAAAGATGAGAATATTTTCTAGGATGACTATTATGAGAACTATTTCATGTTTAAAGGTTCCAAGTTATGATTTCAATGACGATATGAGAATATTGAGCTATTTCTTGATCCTCAATTTTATTCCTTGATAATGACTCTATTTTCTAAAGACTTCAAGGTAGTATATGAATTAACGCCTTATGAGATTTATGATCCTATTCTATGTTTT
>NW_026715609.1:0-19335 GCF_029784015.1 Lycium ferocissimum | reverse complement strand
ACATATCATAGTTCTATCATAAGTTAATATCATTATACGTATATCATCAATTCATACATTAGAACTTGGGAGCAAGTATAGTCATGCCGGGGTGACGTAAGGTCGTGGACTCCCGACTTCATTATAGAGCATTCGTAAGCATTCTGCCTCACCTTGAAAGAACAAGTATAAGATGAGTGTATACAATGATCAACATCAATGGGCTACGTATAGCTTCATTAGCTTAGTTGGAACATCATATCACAAGCTATAGCATCTCTAGACTCAAGCTCATCATTATCATTATCATAATCGTAGCATATCTCTTATCTCATATGGCTATTCATGAACAAGGGCTCATAGTTTTTCAAGATGGAACATTCACAAGAAAGAGGAAATTCATGCCATAGGACTCATGCCTTAGAAGGAAAGGATTAGCCTCACATACCTTCGTCGTTTAGCTATTCTATCGCTTGCTCGTTCTCCTTTAATGCACTTGTTAATACCTTCAAGAGAATTCGTATCGACATTAGCTAAATCCTCGTGAAAACATACTTATTAAAGCTATAGAAATTTGGGCAGCATTTTCTTTGTTTATACTACTTTCCTCCATATTCCATATCAACTCCCAACATTCATAACAACCATCACAATATAATAACACAATAATCGTCATCCATTACATTGATTCACAATTCACAATTTCACTCAATTCTTCATAATTATGACAAAGTCCATCGTCGCATTCTTTCATATACAATGCTTATCCATGTTCTAAATATCATTTATAATGTATTCATAACATCAACATATTCATTTCATGATTCAATCCAACTACTACTCCACAATAATACTATTCACACATTTGATGACCCATTTGCTATACACTTCTACAATCCATGTGTTTCAACTTAATAATGCTTCAAACAATATAGAAAGATCATGAAACTTACCTTAATTCATGGAGGAACAAGTTTTGGATGATATTACACCTCTTGCACCAAAACCCTATTTCATCTCTCTGGGTTTTCTTGATTTTTATGACTTTTAATGGGTTTCCTTCACTTTATTCTCTTCATTTCTTGTTGTTGATCCTTGCTTTCTTGTTTTTCTTGTGATGAAATGTTTGGAACTCTCTAGAGGTTTCTTGAAGTGTGGAGGTGAAGAATGAAATGAAATGAAATGAAAAGTGGCCCTTATATTAATTCAATCAGCTCCCGACCAAGATATAGTGGACCAACATACGGTCCGTATGTTTTCTATCGGCCGTATGTTTGGCCGTAGATCTGGTCCAAGAATCATGGTATTCCGGGCTAGATCTACGGTTGGACATACGGTCCATACATTTTATACGGCCAGTATGTCTGGCCGTATGTTTGCCCAGTTTTTCGAGAGTTGTTTCGTCGACTCGTTTGATCTCCGATCCTTATGGAACCTTCTTAACACTTGTTCAATATTTCATTACCATTCTAAAGGATGTTATAACTCTTCCTCAAAGGGTCATTAAGACATCATTAACTTAATACTCGTAATCCTCATCCGTTACACAACTTGCGACTCACTTCCTTAACAACTTTCTTTCCTTAACTCGAATGTCTTTGGAAATCTTAATTAGGATCATCAAATACTATCTCTTACTTATCTAACCCTCGTATACATCATACCCCTCGCTCGTCTATTCACTGTACACTAACGGGAAATTTTTCGAGGTGTAACATTCTTCCCCTCTTGGAACATTCGTCCTCGAATGTTAAGTCAAGAAAATTTCGCCGGAGTTTCCCCGTAATATCCATCTTTGTCACAACAACCCATAATATCATTACCTCACAGGGCCACAACATAATAGCAATATAAACTGGCCTCACACGACCCATACGCATAAAAGAAAAGCATACATACCTTATCATTTCGACGTCTCGTCACAGGTCTCTTCCAGGGGCTGAAATAAATGTGGATATGTGGATTTCATCTTCTCTTCCGCTTCCCACACCACACCCCTACTTGATGGGGCATGATGGGCACCCGACCCTTACTGGGGCCGAGCGAACCCGCCGATCCTCGTGATACTCATAATCTTACTTTGGACTCTTAAATCATGAAATGAATGCATAATGGAAGCTTTTCAAAGAACAACATGCTTTTCGTCTTTCTCAAATCAAGTAAAATCCGTAATCATATGAAATCAGTAACATAATGCATAATGATACATCGGCTTACGTGAGCCGCTTACAAGACCGACATGCTATATACGTGACTCTCGTCCGCAAAGTCTCTAACATAAACCAAGATACCATAACATAGATACTCCGACTCGGCAAAGACTCCGGAAGGAAATGGAGCTCGCCAATCCAAACGGAACATCTTCTACTCATCCGTATACACCGCGTGGCATGAAACGCAGCCCCCGAAGAAAGGGGGTCGACGGAATATGTACCGAGCATGTAAAGCATGAAATAGTAAACAGATCATACCGAAATAAGGAGTATAGAAAATTAGTACAAGAACTAAAACCACAAGGCTTGCCTTTGAAACATAAATCATGCATGTCAATATCATATCCAATTCATTATGGGACTTAGAAACATAAGTGAATAATCATCTTGTACATATGCATATATAACGTGTCCCGCCCTCTAGTGAGGGACTCGGTAAATAAGATCATCATATCATCATATATATATATATATATATATATATATATATATATATATATATATATATATATATCTAGTGAGGGACTCGGTGAAGTAATCATATATATATATACATATCATCATAGTCATCATATCATATATATATATATATCGTGCCGCCCCCTAGTGATCACTCATACATATATCATCCCATCCCCCATGTCATCACATCATATATATATATATATATATATATATATCCCGCGGGCTGGCGCCATCATATATATATATATATATACCGTACCCGCCCCTAGTGAGGGACTCGGTGAACAATGCAAAGAAACCGTGCACGAATACATACCCGGCCCGGACTCGGTGAAAGAAGTAATTAACAACAGCACGAGCAGAGTAGTGAGAAACCATATGCATATAAATCATCTTTTAAGACTCAATAGATAAGTAGACAAATCAACGCTCGAGTATCCGAAAATAGTCATGTTAGGACTCTTGAAATATCATTACGAAATATGTCACATAACGTCTTGGATCATAGACATGTATCAAACCAATCCGAGCCCGCCTATGAAAGTTACGGCATTATTCATTATAGAATCTCTACGAACATATCATAGCAATCCGAGACCATATATGAAAGTTAGGGACATTATACGTTATAGAACACTTTAGGAATAAAACTTTTATGCAACATTCATTATCCAATCACACAAAAGACTCAAGGGCAATAGCTCGACTACATTAAGAATGCGAATATCAAGAAGTGAATAAGAATCGTAGACATGCTCGATCTTAAGAATAGAGTTACCCCAAGGCTCGTATCATATCATATCTTACATCTAAGACATGCCAAAAGAAAGAAAGGGTAAGCTTTACATACCTGTTCCACCTCTTATTAGCTACGCTTATTCGTCCAAGCTCGTAAGCCTACACTTAAAAGGATTCACACTAACGTTAGACTCTTTATTGCACACTTGTTCCAAATTTCAAATCAAACTACTCTATATTCTCGCCGAAAATCGGGCAAAGCATCTCCCCGTTTATATGCCTAGCCCAAAATTACAATTCAGCAACCAATCAACAACAACAATAATACCAACATCAACAACACTATTATTCATACCAACATATTCCATAAACATCCCACACGACGTTTTTCAACATACAACAACAATACGCACTTTCTTCCATCCCAATCAACGAGTATAATCTCATCAACACGCCAACCATGTTAGATACCATTTTTATATGCATAAATCAGTCCATCCACACGGCCACAACACGTCCAAAATAGCCCATAAACACAACAACTACAATACAACACTCTATGACCTTTTCTCCATGACTAGTTTCATTTTTAAGGCTTGCTAGACCTTCAAATAAACTCAACATAAAAGATGGGATAAATAACATACCTTATGCTTGAAAAAAACTCAGCCACATCAACCTTTTCCAATACCAAGCTTAAGTAGAAGCAAGAACAATCGCCTTTCACGGACTAGTTTGGCGTAATCTTGTCAAATTCTTGATTTATCGGACTATAATATTTGGGAGATGTTTTGAGAGGCTTCTAGGACTCTTTGGAATGTTAATATGCTGAAAAAAATGGGCTGATGGGGTATTTATAGCCCCCCTAGGTCGGTTCCACCGACTTATTCATGTGGGGCCCGCGGAACCATTTGGCAGCTTTGGGTCTTGCTCTTAAAATGGCCATAACTCTTGATTCCGACATCGTGTGAGGGCCCACGACCTATGGTTGGAAATATCTTTCAATTATCTACAACTTTTATTCTTGGTGTTTTTCCAAATTCCAAACTTATAATGCCGTTTTTGCCCCTCCAAGTCAGATCACCCGAAAACGTTTCCTTAAATCGTCCTTTTGAGGGCTTATGTCCATATTTGGCTTATGGGTCCTTCTTAGGACTTGCTCAACTTTCCATGTACTACTTGTATCACTTATAATATATCCTTTACAAAATCCCGACATGTGGGCCCCACCTTAACTCATGGTTTCGAGGGCTATCATCGAGTGATCATGTTAACCGATTTACTCCATACACTCTCCAAATGTCATATATATGTTCTTATGCTCGATAACATAATCTTCATCCATAATCCTTGTGTAACTCGCTCTCCCCGAGCTCATACTAAGCCGTCCACAGCCTTGATAACGCGAAATTTTCCAAGGTGTAACATCCTTCCCCCTTAGAAACATTCGTCCTCGAATGTTAAGTTCTTATAGGGATTTCTACGAAAATTTTACCCAAGTTTCCCCGTAATCGTACCACTATCATCCTATCACAACAACCCAAAACATATGATCGCCCCACCGGGCTACAACATCAACATCCATACTCGGCACACACGACCAAGAAGTCGCTTAGATAAAGCATTACATACCCGAGGGCTCGTTTGCATATCCTTCCTGGGGGCTAAAATAGATACAAGTACCTAGACTTCATTTCTTAACCCCTTTTTTTTCCCCACTTCTTTTTTTGCCCTCACGTACACGGTCGAAATTGGCTAAGCACCTCGCTCTTGTTTTGTCTCAAGCAAAAGTAGTCTTGACATGGTGTGCCTTGACTATTTATTATCCCGTAAGTATCTCTCTTTTTCTCTTTCCTTGTTTGCTTGCTAGTGACCCACTACTTTTCTCGTACACGGTGCCCTTTCTGCGTTTATCCTCTCGGTACCTTCTCGGCCTACTCTTTTTAATGTCTGTCGGCCTTAGATATGCACTGCACCGACTCCTTATAGTTTATCGGGCATTCATCGTCCGCACATCCTTGTCACTATCTCTCCTACCCCTACACCGTAAGTGTTTATTCAACACGACTTTATCGCTAGTAGGCATAATGGCCGTGTTCGTTAAGATATTCCTTCCAGCTTCCTTTCCAAGACCATTTCCCTCGATCCAAAGTACGTATATACCTAATGATTCTTCACCCTTTTCTATCCTTCACAAGATAGTTACACTTATGGCAATTCATAATCCGAGTTCAATTGAATTTGTAACTTGCCACCTTTTTGAGCTCTTGCCACAACTCGTTTTTTAACCTACATTTTGAATTCCTTTAAATCTCCCAATACAACTCAAAGCATAGGGCTACGACAATTCTTACTCCATTACGACTCCCTTACCACTTATATGTATATCTAGCTCCACAACAAGCTACATGTACCATTATACCGACAAATACTTCATCTGTCGTTATTCTTTATCGTATTTTCGGGGTAGCCTTTTGCAATTCTAGTCGGGCATAGCTTCATATTGATGGTTTATATACTCCATAGCACATGCTTTCATATTTAGTATAATTAGCGATCCATGAAATATCTTCTAATATCCGGTGAACTCTTTTATCTCCATTCATAGGAGCAAAGATCTTTCAAAAATTTCGAACTACCAATCGTTGTTCCTTTTAACACAATTGTTATCCTCTTTGGTGCAAAATTTCCTCTTGTCATCACCCTGAGTGTCCTTTAGGTTCGTCATCCTCTCTATCATCCTTTGTGAATTTGACTCGAAGACCTTTCTTGCTCTTTTCATTGCCCTTAAGACATGTTGCCGCATATTTAGGTACGGCGCGAATTTACCCAATACGAGGGATTCAAATCATGGTCTAAAAATATCGTAGTTCCTCTTGACGTAAGGTGCTCTCTTAAGTTCTCTTCCATACTCCCTCTCCGCATGTCTACCTCATGGTACCCGTATTGTCAATTCGTTTCTACTTCTTTCCATTACCTTCCCGATATGCCAATACGCCTCGAACTTTATTCCCGAGCTAGTAAATTTCTTCTTTTGGAGCTTGAGACTATCGTAACTCTTTGCAAGTCCAACCTGTTCTTCCCCCCTTATTAAGGGGACCCTTATACGCCAATAGTTTCCAAACGTCCATTATCTCCGATAATTATGTGCCGCCCTTCATGACTTTCTTAAAACTGAAGTTCCTTCATCACATGGTCTGACGTATCTATCTTCTCGCTAGCTACACTTCTCGTATTTAACTGGAATACTCATAAGGGTATCCAATTCCGATGCTTTCTTTTTCGTACTTCTGTCTTTCATGACTAACAGCGTCCTGGACTCACAAGTTAACGGGGACGTCGAGATTCATGACGTCCTTTATGAAGTTTTCGGTTATACCTAAATCCTTATCTCGTCTTTTTCGATGCTACGGCCGGCGATCTTCTCTTCCATGCACGTTCCTTATATTTCATTCCATTTCCACTATGACCCAATCTCCCGCCTTCACATGGATTCCTATTCTATGTCATCAATTTACCCAAATAGTCTCGTGCTTTGCCCGTCTCTCTTTTGGAGGCTTTACTCACTCATATTTCTTACTCTTTTACTTTTTCAACACTTTGATCTCCCTGCCTTCCATCTACTCACCTTTCTTCTTTTTCAAATATCGTTGTATTAGGACTTCCCAATCTTAACCGGTAGTGGGAACAAAGATCACTACCTTGTAACGCTGGTACCATATCTTTTGTTTTGTCCCTTGAACTCCGTTACCCTGTTCGATTAATGCCTTCCCTACACTGCAACATTGGTTGTCGGGATACACATACCCACTGATATAGCCATGTATGGGATATCATGTGCATACCTATATATATACATAATTGCTACTATCCTGCTCACAAAATATTTCCAAACGCTATTCAACTTACCCCGCTTCTAGAGCTGTGATGCACCTTCTTTCTCTTCACTGGTTCGGGCCCGCCTCGTCCTATGCGACCTCTTGAGGGTTCCGCCCACTCTGTATACTCTAATTTCCCTTAGGCCACTCTAGCTTCCCCCTTGGTTCTCCTGTGTCTGACTTTATAGGACTTTTAGTACACTTCCCAGGGGGGTCACCCATCCTAAAATTTCTCTCATTCCAAAGACGCTTAACCTTGGAACTCTGATGAAATACGATGCTTTAATACTAGTATGATAGCGTCCACCTCACCGCATGACCTTCATCACATAATCTGGAGTAAGTTGAAGTCTTAACGCATTTCGAAACGTTCTCATAACACATCTCCCTCCGAATTAGAAAGGGTCTCTTACTCTTCCGACTCCACAATTACTATTTTAGCCCTTTTTCAATCCTCAATATTCACTTTTCACCTATGGATATGACTACTTTCCGTCCTAGACTTCCGTATTCCCAAAGGTGATGAACACACCTTGATCGCCGTTACTTATAAATACTTGGTTATCGGCCTTTGATTTCTCGCTCTCATTTTACCTCGTTCCTCATCCTTTCTATACCGAGTCTTTCACAGTCCTGTCACTTATAGTACTCGTATCCTTGGCTACACATGTCATGATCTATTACTACACTGTCATCTCGCTTTCTTCTTATTTCCTTCTTCCAATTACCCTTTCTTTTCTTATACTCGCTATCATTTCCGTTATTATATAACCCTTATTCCAAACTTCCCCTACAGAACTTGATAAGCCTTCCTTATTCGTTCTATAGCTCGCTTTTCCGTTTCACACTTGCCTTTATACTCTAGCTACATAGATCACACCATAGCTTTGGCCACCTTCTCACTAGGCTTTACTTATTTTCATAACAATCCTCATTATATTCACATTATATCTTATTCGTAATCAATCCTATAGTATAACACTTCTTAACCCTTTACCCTTTCTGGGTCCACTTTATCCTTAATATCTCACAAGCTGTCTTATCAATACATTCGTATCCATCACAATTCTTTTCCTCTGTACTCTTGTCTTAATCATACTATTACTTCCGATTCCGCAATTAATTTTTTTCTCGAGGTCAGCCGTACTCGCAACTTAGTCAAATCTTATCATTACTATTGGCACGACCTTTCAAGCCATATCACAAACCTATATCTCATTCTCTCTTTATTTCTAGGAAAATTTTGGCAGAGTTTCCTCTGTAATTGTTACTATCTCAAACCTCGCACGCAGAAATACCAACAATGCCTCATATATATATATATATATATATATATATATATATATATATATATATATATATATATATATATATATATATATATATCATATCATATCACGCCACGCAGTGGCTCCCAATATCAACAACAAGATTTAAAATGATGAACATACCTCGTATGCCCAACTCAAACCGCACCCGTTACACTTTCTTGTTTACTTTCCTTTTAATCTTCAACTTGTATTTCAATCGTACTTCAATATCTTACCCGACATATATCTTTCATACCTTTGCTTACCCGCGTGCTTTGTAACTTCCAATATCGCTAGTCACTTTCTTCTGTCGATGCCATTCTTCTTGCTGAAATCAAAGGTTAGTATAAGGAATCTCATTCCCTATGACTTGGCTCTATGGCACGATCTCGGATGTGAAAGAAGAGTAACCACCCTAGATGCCCCGTAGCCTCCTGTTTATAAATGTGGCGCGCTTCACACCATAAACAGGACTCTACTGGACACGACTTTTATACAACCCCTAGGACGAACTCGCTTCCGATACCAATTTGTCACACCCCTACTTGACGGGGGTATGATGGGCACCCGACCCTTACTTAGGGCCGAGCGAACCCGCTGATCCTCGTGATACTCATAATCTTACTGGACTCTTAAATCATGAAATGAATGCATAATGGAAGCTTTTCAAAGAACAACATGCTTTTCGTCTTTCTCAAATCAAGTAAAATCCGTAATCATATGAAATCGTAACATAATGCATAATGATACATCGGCTTACGAGCCGCTTACAAGACCGACATGCTATATACGTGACTCCGTTCGCAAAGTCTCTAACATAAACCAAGATACCATAACATATATACTCCGACTCGAAGCAAATACTCCGAAGGAAATGGAGCTCGCCAATCCAAATTCGGAACATCTTCTACTCATCCGTATACACCGCGTGGCATGAAACGCAGCCCCCGAAGAAAGGGGGTCGACGGAATATGTATCGACCATGTAAAGCATGGAATATAGTAAATAGTATCATACCGAAATAAGGAGTATAGAAAATTAGTACAGTAACCAGAAAACGACAAGGCTTGCCTTTGAAACATAAATCATGCATGTCAATATCATATCCAATTCATTATGGGACTTAGAAACATAAGTGAATAATCATCTTGTACATATGCATATATAACGTGTCCCGCCCTCTAGTGAGGGACTCGGTAAATAAGATCATCATCATCATGTCGTCATATATATATATATATATATATATATCGGTATCATATCATCATATATATATATATATATATATACCGTACCCGGCCCTCTAGTGAGGGACTCGGTGAATAACGTGTCCCGCCATCTAGGCGAGGGGACTCGGTGGAGGAGATCCCCTCCATCATGTGTACATCATACTCGGCCCATCCCGTGGGGAACCGGCGCCATCATCACATCATATATATATACCGTACCCGGCCCTCTAGTGAGGGACTCGGTGAACAATGCAAATAGTTTGCACGAATACATACTCCGGCCCGGACTCGGTGAAAGATATAATTACATACTAGCACGAGTAGTAGTGAGAAACCATATGCACATAAATCATCTTTTAAGACTCGATAGATAAGTAGACAAATCAACGCTCGAGTATCCGAATAATAGTCACACTTAGGACTCTTGAAATATCATTACGAAATATGTCACATAACGTCTCAGGGATCATAAACATGTATCAAGCCAATCCGAGCCCGCCTATGAAAGTTACGGGCATTATTCATTATAGAATTCTCTACGAACATATCATAGCAATCCGAGACCATATATGAAAGTTAGGGACATTATACGTTATAGAACACTTTAGGAATAAAACTCTTTATGCAACATTCATTATCCAGACATACAAAAAAGACTCGAGGGCAATAGCTCGACTACATTAAGAGTGCGGATATCAAGAAGTGAATAAGAATCGTAGACATGCTCGGATCTTAAGAGTAGAGTTACCCCAAGGCTCGTATCATATCATACTTACATCTAGACATGCCAAAAGAAAGAAAGGTTAGGCTTTACATACCTGTTCCACCTCTTATTAGCTACGCTTATTCGTCCAAGCTCGTAAGCCTACACTTAAAAGGATTCACACTAACGTTAGACTCTTTATTGCACACTTGTTCCAAATTTCAAATCAAACTACTCTATATTTTGCCGAAAATCGGGCAAAGATCTCCCCGTTTATATGCCTAGCCCAAAATTACAATTCAGCAACCAATCAACAACAACAATAATACCAACATCAACAACACTATTATTCATACCAACATATTCCATAAACATCCCACACGACGTTTTTTTCAACATACAACAACAATACAGACTTTCTTCCATCCCAATCAAGGAGTATAATCTCATCAACACGCCAACAATGTTAGATACCATTTTTATATGCAAAATCAGTCCATCCACACGGCCACAACACGTCCAAAACAGCCCATAAACACAACAACTACAATACAACACTCTATGACCTTTTTTCCATGACTAGTTTCATTTTTAAGGCTTGCTAGACCTTCAAATAAACTCAACATAAAAGATGGGATAAATAACATACCTTATGCTTGAAAAAAAACTCAGCCACATCAACCTTTTCCAATACCAAGCTTAAGTAGAAGCAAGAACAATCGCCTTTCACAGACTAGTTTGGCGTAATCTTGTCAAATTCTTGATTTATCGGACTATAATATTTGGGAGATGTTTTGAGAGGCTTCTAGGACTCTTTGGAATGTTAATATGCTGAAAAAAATGGGCTGATGGGGTATTTATAGCCCCCTAGGTCGGTTCCACCGACTTATTCATGTGGGGCCCGCGGAACCATTTGGCAGCTTGGGGTCTTGCTCTTAAAATGGCCATAACTCTTGATTTCGACATCGTGTGAGGGCCCACGACCTATGGTTGGAAATCTCTTTCAATTATATACAACTTTTATTCTTGGTGTTTTTCCAAATTCCAAACTTATAATGCCGTTTTTGCCCCTCCAAGGCAACTCATCCGAAAACGTTTCCTTAAATCGTCCTTTTGGAAGGCTTATGTCCATATTTGGCTTATGAGTCCTTCTTAGGACTTGCTGAACTTTCCATGTACTACTTGTATCACTTATAATATATCCTTTACAAAATCCCGACATGTGGGCCCCACCTTAACTCATGGTTTCGAGGGCTATCATCGAGTGATCATGTTAACCGATTTACTCCATACACTCTCCAAATGTCATATATATGTTCTTATGCTCGATAACATAATCTTCATCCATAATCCTTGTGTAACTCTCGCTCTCATACCCCGAGCTCATACTAAGCCGTATACCATACATACCTTATAATCTTGATAACGTCAAATTTTTTCCAAGGTGTAACACATTGAAACATGGAATACTGGGTAAACTAGTTCAATTCTTGCTCTAAGGTAATAGGACTTCTTCTAATTCATACGCATCACTTGACCCACTTTGCGGATGATTTTGTAGGGTCCAATGTTTCGAGGGCTTAACTTCCCTTTCTTACCAAATCTCATCACCCCTTTCATTGGCGATACTTTTAAGAACACCCAATCATTAACTTGAAATTCTAAATCTCGCTAGCGGTTGTCCGCATAAGATTTTTGGCGACTTTGGGTTGTCAACTATCGATCTCGGATCACCTTGACTTTTTCTACCGCTTGTTGAATCAACTCGGGGCCTATTAACTGTACTTCTCCGACATCAAACCATCCAATTGGAGATCTACATTTCCTTCCATATAAAGCTTCATACGGGGCCATTTGGATACTGGAATGATAGCTATTATTATAGGCAAATTCAATTAGGGGTAAGTGGTCATCCCAACTACCACCGAAATCTAGTACACATGCTCGTAGCATATCTTCCAAGGTCTGTATAGTACGCTCGGCCTGTCCGTCAGTTTGCGGATGAAATGTCGTGCTGAGCCTTACTTGAGTACCTAGACCTTCTTGGAAGGATTTCCAGAATTTAGCTGTAAACTGTGCTCCTCTGTCTGTGATGATAGATATTGGAACACCATGAAGTCTCACAATCTCCTTGATGTACAACCTCACATAATCTCCTGCTGAATATGTAGTTCTGACTGGGAGAAAATGGGCTGCCTTCGTCAATCTATCCACAATCACCCATATAGAATCATACTTCCCTCGAGAGCGGGGCAATCCTACAATAAAATCCATATTGATCACTTCCCATTTCCACGTAGGAATTTCCATTGCTTGCAATAATCCCCCGGCTTTTGATGTTCTATCTTTACTTGTTGGCACTTGGACATTTGAGCTACAAATTCTGCTATGTCTCTTTTCATGCCATCCCACCAATACATCGATTTAAGATCATGGTACATCTTTGTCGTTCCTGGATGAATGGAATACCGAGAGTAATGAGCTTCTTCTAGAATTCGGCGGCGTAGTTCCGCCACATCCGGAACACATAGCCTATTCTGGTACCTGAGAACCCCATCCGCCGAGACGTCAAATGGTGAATTTTCTTTTGAGAATTTTACACCTTTATAATACTTCAATTTGGGATCCTCATATTGGCGCTCTTTTATTTCCATATCCAAGGACGAAACTACGGATTGTTAACACTAACTCCTGCATCGCCTGAATCAATTATGCGCACTCCAAGGTTAGCTAGTTGATGGAGTTCATGAATCATTTCTTTCTTCTCCAAGGGTACTTCACATAGGCTACCCATAGATCGGCGACTAAGCGCATCCGCTACTACATTTGCCTTCCTAGGGTGGTATAAGATATTCACATCATAATCTTTCAATAACTCTAACCACCGTCGCTGTCGCAGGTTTAACTCCTTCTGTTTAAAAATATACTGGAGACTCTTATGATCTGTATAGATATCAATATGCACGCCATACAAATAATGTCTCCACATTTTCAGGGCATGAATAATCGCACCAATTCAAGATCGTGAGTTGGGTAATTCTTTTCATGTTTTCGCAGCTGTCTCGAAGCATAAGCAATGACTTTTCCATGCTGCATTAATACACATCCTAACCCAACACCAGAAGCATCACAATACACAACATAGCCATCCGGCCCTTCTGGAAGTGTTAAAACTGGAGCTGAGGTTAACCTGTCCTTCAACTCTTGGAAGCTACGCTCGCAAGCGTCATTCCACTGAAATTTTGCTGACTTTCGGGTTAACTTCGTCAACGGGGGCCGAAATAGATGAAAAGCCCTACAAATCTTCTATAATAACCTCGCCAAACCCGTAAAAACTACGAACTTCTCGTAGGCGTCGTAGGCCTTGGCCAAGTCTTCACAAACTTCAATCTTTTGAGTATCAACCCTAATGCCATCATCCGAAATCACATGGCCCAAGAATGTCACAAATTTAGCCAAAACTCGCACTTTGAAAATTTTGCATACAACTCCCAAGCACGGAGAATTCCAAGAACAATACGTAGATGATTTGCATGTTCTGATTCTGTGCGAGAATACACCAAAATATCATCAATGAATACTATCACAAACAAGTCCAAGAGGGGCCTGAATACGTTATTCATTAAATTCATAAATACCGCCGGAGCATTAGTTAGCCCAAACGACATCACTCGGAATTCATAATGGCCATATCTTATTCTGAAAGTCGTTTTGGGAATATCTTCTTCTCTAACTCTCACTTGATGATAACCCGATCTCAAATCTATTTTAGAAAACCACTTGGCACCTTGTAGCTGATCAAATAAATCATCAATTCTTGGAAGAGGATACCTGTTCTTTATCGTCACCTTATTCAGCTGTCTATAATCAATACACATTCGTAGAGAGCCATCTTTCTTTTTCACGAATAAGACTGGCGCTCCCCACGGTGATGAACTGGGTCTAATGAACCCCTTTTCGAGCAAATCTTTCAACTGAGCCTTTAATTCTTTTAATTCTGCCGGTGCCATTCGATAAGGAGGAATAGAAATAGGCTTGGTATCCGGCAACACATCAATGACGAAGTCAATCTCCCTTTCTGGAGGAAGGCCTGGAAGCTCATCTGGGAATACATCCGGGAACTCATACACTACCGGAACAAATTGGAATGTTGGTGACTTTGCTTCCGTATCATGGACTCAGACTAAATGATAAATATAGCCCTTAGCTATCATCTTTCTTGCCTTAAGGTAGGAAATAAACCTACCCCTTGGAGTTGCCGTATTACCTTTCCATTCAAGCACGGGTTCTCCCGAAAATTGGAATCGAACTAATTTCATTCGGCAATCAACATTAGCATAGCATGAGGCCAACCAATCCATACCCATTATAACATCAAAGTCTAGCATCTCTAGCTCAATTAAATCAGCTTTGGTATGGCGATCACATATCACAATAATACAATCTTTATACACTTGTTTAGCTATCACGGCATCACCAACCGAAGTGGATACCTCAAAAGGTTTAATTGGCTCGGGTTTCACCCCAATACGATTAGCAACATAGGGAGTAATATATGATAACGTGGAACCCGGATCTATCAATGCATACACATCATAAGAAAACACAGACAATGTACCTGTAACCACATCTGGGGACGACTCAAGATCCTGTCGTCCGGCTAAAGCATATAAGCGGTGCTGTGTGGCACCCGGCAGATGCTCCCCCCCGGCCTCTACCTCGCCTCGCGGAACCGGGGAGTCCGCCCGTAGGACGTACTGAAGAGGAACCAGCCGCTGATCCTGTGGGCTAAACCCCACCTCTGCCATACCTCGACGGGAATCTCTCTCATCAAGTGTCCCTACCCGCCCACAAATATAACAAGCATCCGAACCCGACGATACGGCCCCGAGTGCAATTTTCCGCACCGGCCGCATCGAGGAACGGGAGGTCTCCCCCGACCGTAATCTCCCCCAACCGAGAACCCGGGCCCTCGAACTCGACCCCGTCCCGAATGGAAAGAGCGATCAAATCTCCTCCTCGTAAACCGGGAGATGCACTCGTCACTGACTGGCCTGAGTGCCTAGAATATGTCTGCCTCGATCCCTCTCTGTAATCATTACCCGTGCCCATAGATCTGGCCCTTTTGTTTTGCCCTCTATCAACATCACGATCACCCCTTTGCGGAGGTTGTTGTCCCTCAAGATTTTGGGCATGGGCTTGGATGCGGGAAATATCCATTCTGTCTTGCAATGAAGCCGTTAGCAATCTTTAAATAAATGTGGCCCTAAGCCACTCACAAACCGTGCACCCGATCTCCCATATCGGCCACCATAGTCAGAGCATATCTAGCCAAAGAATTAAATTGAAGGCTATACTCCCCGGCGCTCATGTTGCTTTGCTTCAAATTTAAAAATCTATCCGCTCTAGCTCGGCGGACCTCGGGTAAAATAATGACGAATGAAAGCATCAACAAATTCTTGCCACACGGGAGGAGGCGCATTCTCTCGCCTCGACGCTATCCAATTATTATACCATAGTACCGCCACATCTCGGAGTCTATATGATGCTAACTCCACCGATTCGATCTCAGAAGCATGAATAATCCGCAACGTTCTCAACATTTCGTCAATAAAGCCTTGTGGGTCTTCATCCGGCTTTGACCCAAAGAATTCTGGCGGATTCAAACTCATGAAGTCACGGGCTCTAGCACTAGCTGAACGATCACTTGGGCCCGCATTTTGCCTTTGTGCCTGGACGGCTACCAACTGTGTCAATAAATGAATGGCCTCGGTCACTTGTTGACCCGATGTAGCCGGTGGAACCGGAGGCATAGAGCCGGAACAAGCCCCTTCTTGCTCTTCCGTAATAAAGCGAGTAGTGGAGGCATTAGATGGAGCCTCATTATGTGACTCATCCTCATCTACATTCATAGGCGGCTCTCTTTCTGCCCGCCTCTTTGTCATAGTCTTGCCCCTAGGGGCGGCTTTAGCTTTTCCTTTTGGCGGCATTTCTGAAATCACAGCATACTCATTAGGGAGAATTAAATCTTATACCCGGCTCTATCGCACGATTTCATGAGAAGAAAGATGGTCATTTTTCCTAAATGCCCTGTAGCCTCCTGTTTATTAGCGTGGCGCGCAACACACCATAAACAAGACTCTACTAGACACGGCTCGTAGACACTTCCTAGGACTGAATTGCTCTGATACCACTTCTGTCACGACCCGAACTACGGGCCATGATGGGCATTCGGGGCTAATCACCGAACACCGCTCGTGCTGTTACTTATCTGCTCTCATTCATACTATATGCTCGTAATCATATAACACTATCATCATTTGTTACACATTTACTTTTATAGCATAAGCCCTTTTCTATTGAAAATAATATATATATATATATATATATATATATATATATATATATATATATATATATATATATATATAATATACATGAAGACCGTGGGACCATACTACCCACATATGCGTATCTACGAGCCTCTACTGGAATACTAGACATATGGACGGGACAGGACCCCGTCGTGCCCAATCAAGAATATATATATGTATGTACCAAAAGAATAATCAAGGGCACCTCTGGACAATGGAGTGCTCACAAGTCAGCTACTAGCTCCTATAGATCGGCACCGTCTCCTTGCCTACCTGTGGGCATGAACACAGCCTCCAAACAAAACGGACGTCAGTACGAACATTGTACTGAGTATGTAAGGCAGGAATGAAATCAGCATAATAAGAATATCATAAGTCATGAGGTGAGGATACAACTTGTGAACTCTTGTAATTATAGATATATTTCGTATACATTCATCATACATAAGCACATCATGTACATTATCATAGCCTATGCCTTATCATATCACATATACATCATCATGCCATACATGCATCGTCACATCAATAATACATCGCCACGTCGGTAACCCGCGTCCGGGTAACCATCATATGCCGCCCACTAGTGGTGTCATGCCCGGCCCTCTACGCTCGGTGGAATCATAGCAGCCCGCCTTGTAACCCGTGACATGCCCGGCCATTTAGGCACGGTGAATCATATGCAAGCCTTAGCGGTGACATGCCCGTCATCTAGGCACGGTGGAATCATATCATCATACATCATATCATTATACATTATACATCATCCTAAGGTCGTCACTATCATTCATTTCATACATATCATAGTTCTATCATAAGTTAATATCATTATACGTAAATCATCAATTCATACATTAGAACTTGGAGCAAGTATAGTCATATCGGGATGACGTAAGGTCGTGGACTCCCGACTTCATTATGGAGCATTCGTAAGCATTCGCTTCACCTTGAAAGAACAAACATAAGGTGAGTGTATTGAACGATCAACATCAATGGGCTACGTATAGCTTCATTAGCTTAGTTGGAACATCATATCACAAGCTATAGTGTCTCTAGACTCAAGCTCATCATTATCATTATCATAATCTGTTATATCCCGTATTTTGTGCGTTGGAATATTTTAAGTTGGTTGCGACAAGTTATGGACAAGACTTTTAATCTCCGGTTTTGTTGATTTTGTGTTACACGCACAAGTTGCATATTCATCTTTTCATTGGCATGGAGTGTTATGGTAAATTGGGAATAAGGAAAATTTAGGGTTAAAAGTGAATTATGGAAAGTTAAGCATTTCATGGAAATTAAGGGCTAGAAGTGAAATTTTGGAAACTAAATATTTCATGAAAATGGCCATATGTGGCCGTGTGTGTGGTGTGAGCCATAGCCCACATGTGTTAATTATATAAGTGGCAAAAGATGACTAATTAAGTCATCTTCATCATTTAGCACCTAGAAAATTCAAGAAGCATGGAGAAAGAACAAGAGGCCATTCGGCCATGACCAAGAAAAATTGGAGTCCAAAAATCGACAATCATGTTGTTACTTAAGCACTTAAACTCGCGTTGACGGCATTATATTTCGTATTTTTGTACGTCGGATTATTCGCAAGGTCGAGGTGGGGTCCACGCGAGATTTTTTGGGACATACGACAATTTATATGAATCACATATGTGAAGTTAAACATAACTCAAGAAGGACCCTTGAGCCAAAATCAAAGTGGAAGTCCTCCAAACAAATATTTTTAAGTAATGTTTTCGGGTGATCTGACTTCGAGGGGCAGAAACGGTATTATAAGTTTGGAATTTGGAAAAACACCAAAGATAGAAGTTGTAGATAATTGAATTATCTTTCCAACCATAGGTCGTGAGCCCACAGGTGACATCGGGATAAGGAGATATGGACGTTTTAAGGCGGAAAGGTCAGTGGGCTAGGCCCAAAACTGACTAATCGGGTTAAGCCCATGACCCATGCCTATTTAAGTCTAATTTCAGCCCTTTCCTCTCATTTTCAGACCAAGAATACCCAAAAAAATTCAGAAAGAGAGAGAGAACCTTGGAGAGAAGAAAAACCAATTTTGACCAAAATGCGAGCCTCCAATTCCGAAGCCCATGAAGAGAAAAGTATTGTACGCTGCGTTGTTCTCAATTTGAGCTAAAAATCAACCAAGGAGAAGAGTGATAACGTGGGGGCTGCATGCTTAAGGTATGAATACGGTTCCTTTTCATTGTTAACGAGTGTATTTAGAATTTTTAATGGATTAAACGGAGGGGATAGTGTGTAGAAATGGATGAAATTCATGAAATTTTGTATGTTGATGTTCGTTTCTGGAGTATGGGCTATTTTGTGATAAAGAATGAACTAAATTTATTTAGTATGTTTGATTGTTGTGTTGTGATTCTATGGTGCTAATGAAAGTTTAATGGTTCAAAGTGAAGTTATGGGTTTTTTT
>NW_026715608.1:0-40654 GCF_029784015.1 Lycium ferocissimum | reverse complement strand
AACTATATTGTCAGAGAAAGCATGTAAACCTTCTGGTATGAAGTTGGGTTGGATATTGCATTAGGTTGGGCCCTATCGTGTGATTAGGCTAGCCACCCCGTTGTGTTGTGATTGAGTTATCCTATTGTTATGGGCTTGATGCCGCATAGTGATAGTAGATATTGGAGACTATTGTGATATCTTTTTTATAATATTGTGGTGCCCACTTGCTGGCATTTGATTTTGGGATAGCGTCTTTATACGACTTGTGTAGTCTTCCTTATATTGTTGACGTACCCATGTTTGGTACTTGTTGTCACGACCTGACTAGGGCCGCGACTGGTACCCGAGGCTGACCACCGAGCACCGCTCATTCTATGTCTTATCCTGCCTTCGTTCACACTTCTTATCATTTGTAATCATAGAAAATGATTTTTCATTTAAAACATACTTACTTGTATAAACATAGGCCCTTTTGGCTATCAAAATAATAATATACATATACTTGCATATATATGAGTCTATGGGACCATACTACCCACACATACGTATCTACGAGCCTCTACTGAGTACTAGACATATGGACGGGACAAGACCCCGTCATGCCCTAAAATATATGTACACAAAATAATGTCTCAAAATAGCACCTCCGGAATAAAGGAGGGCTTCTGCGACTCTGCTGATAGCTCCTATGGATCTGTACCGTCTCCCTGTCTACCTGTGGGCATGAACACAGCGTCCAAAGAAAACGGACGTCAGTACGAATATTGTACTGAGTATGTAAGGCATGAATGAAATAAATATAATAGGGGAGTCATAATGGCACAGGACGAGGACACGACCTTTGACTGGATACATTTCATACATATATTACACATAGCATATCATATAAGCTACCATAGCGTGTAACTCGTCTGATCATACATACCTTATCATATCGGACATACATTATCATGTCGTACATGCATCACCATATCGTATAGGCATCATCATATCATACATACATCATCATAGCATACATGCATTACCATGTCATACATACATCATCATCATTAGTTCACATCCGGGTACCCATCGTATACAGCCCACCACCAAAGTGGTCATGTCCGCCCTTTTCTCGCACGGTGTGTCGCACGTGACCCACTGGTGGTGGTCATGTCCGCCCTTTTCTCGGTGCGGTAGAATCACGTCATTACACACATCGTACATTTAGCATCATTCATGTCACAATCTCATCATCATACACACTATGCATTTGTCATCATACATAACATATGTTTGTCGTGGTTTATCTTAATTTGACGTCATCAAAGCATATATATACATATATATATATACCATATACTCATTATCATACATTCTATAGGTACATTGTAGGCTAGCATCATACATATCATAGATTTATAATTATTAGTCGTCTTGTAAGCATATCATAATTCTACCATATTTAGCATCCTTAGGTGCATATACATATACATATCATCACACATACATTTGACTTGAGGGCAACTATATCTATGTCGGGGTGACGTAAGGTCGTGAACCCCCAATCACATTATGAAGTAATCGGATCATCATGTCTCGCCTTGAAGGGATTAATATTTTAAGGCGAGCGTATATAAGAAGGAACACTAATGGAACCAAACTTAGGGTCGTCGACTTCGTGGGCATCATTTCTCACTCTAGGAATCTTTAGATTCCGCTTATCATCATCAATCATCGTGCCCGTGCCTTATCTCTCTTCTTTATCTTATACATGTGTAGCTCCCTATAGTCATAGACTCATCGTCATTACTATCGGGCTCATAATACATCCCTTGTCTTTCTCATGTATGGCTATTTATGAACGTAGGCTCTTAGTTCTTCAGTATTTAGAAAATTCCTGGATATGGAGGAAAATCATGCCTGGAAGGGAAAGAGACTAACGTTGTAGGACGGGTCTATCATCAATGAATAGTAGCAAGGAGTCGTGTGAAGTTCATTAGCTTCGTAGGAACATTATATCGTAGGTTTTAAGATCTCTAAACTCGGCTCATCATCATACTCATAACATACTTCTTTCTTCATCTCATGCGGGCTCTTTATAACGTAGACTCATCATTTCCGATACATGCATATATGTAGAGAAATTATAGAAAGATGGGAGGATTCATACCATAGAGTCATGCCTTAAAAGAAAGGTGGAGCCTTACATACCTTTGCTGTTTAACTACTCGATTGCTTGCTCATCTTCTTTCAATGCACTCGTTAATACCTTCAATGGGATTCGTATCAACATTAGTTAGACAATCATGAGAGCGTACTTACTAAAGTTATAGAAAATTGGGCAGCGTTTCCTCTGTTATACTACTTTCCGCCATATTCCATATCAACCCTCAACATTTATAATAACGATCACAATATCATAAACGATAAGCATCATCCCTTAGCATTATCCACATTTAGGAATTTCTCTCCAAATTCTCCATATTCATGACCAAGTTCACTATCGTGTTCTTTCATATCCAATACTCACTCTATGATCTAAATATCATTTATAACGTATTTATATTCATAATGTACCAAGAACTATAACTCATTCCAAACATTCACTCAAAAGTGGCACTCTTGCACATTCATGACCCATTTCATATTTTCTTTTGTAATCCAAGTGTTTCAACTTTACAATACTTCAAAAAACATGGAAACATCATAAATCTTACCTTAGATGATGGAGGAACAAGCCTTGGATGATAATACACCTCTTGCACTAAAACCCTATTTCACCCTTTCTTGAATTTCTTGGTTTAGATGACTTTGAAGGGTTTCACAATCATGATTCTTGTTGATTTGATGAAGTTGATCACAATTTTTCCTCGAATTCGTGTGGTTGAAGTGTATGGAAGGTTATAGAGGCTTTGAGAGAGATGGACGAGTGTATAATAAAATAAATGAAGTGGGAGCACATTTATAAACTTGGAACATTTCAGCCCGTCGGGAGTTCCACGGTCCGTGGAACTAAGTGCTGGCCGTGGAACTGGTCGTGGTTCATGACCATCCAGCCACCTCCTCTCGCCCAGCGGTTCCACGGACCCATCCACGGTCCGTGGAATATTATATGGGCCGTGGAAGTGGTCGTGGAACTCACTGCTTCTCCGAAAATTGTTCCCGTCGTCTCGTTTGATCTCGAATCCTTATGGGACCTTCTTAACACTTGTTTATCACTTCATTAGCAATCTAAGGGACGTTATATCTCTTCTCCAAAACATCCTTAATACCTCATTAGTTCAATGCTCATAGTCTGCCCAACACACTCAACTTATAACCCGTTTTTCTTAACAATTTTCTCTCCTTATCTCGAATGTCTTTCAAATCTTATTTGTAATCATCAAATGCTAGTTTTTACTCATGGAAACATCGTATACTTCGTACTCTTCATGAGCCTATTCACGGTACCTTAACAAAAAAAAATCGAGGTGTAACACTTGTGATATTAATCTGATTATTCATGTTGACTCATACATCGCACGCATTCACATCTCTCATGATATATTGCTGATACATTGTTGATACTTGATGAAACACTGTGATGAGCTGAGCTCAGTTGCATGAGAGTGATGTGAGTAGTATGATATCCGATGGTTGTCCCGGAATCGTGGATTGTGTGCGAGTGATGTGAGTAGTCCAATGTCCGATGGTTGTCCCAAAATCGTGGATTGTGTGATGTGAGAGTTCGATGTCCGATGATTGTCCCAGAATCGTGGATGAGTGAGTACATGGACTTCGCGGGTCCCCCATGTGTTGTGCTACCGGGATGTCGATACTTCCGTCCGGAATACATGTGTACACTGCATTGCATTGCATTGGCATTCTTACATCATTACATTGCATTGCATCTTGGCTTATGTTGTTGAACCGTGCTTCACTTGTGTTGTTGATTTCGGATTTTGGATATATATTGAGACTTGGCATACTTGGGTTTATATGCTTCAACCTAGGTGATGACGAATAGTTGGTTCTGATTGTATTTGACTTATACTTATTGATTTATCTGCCTATCCTGCTTTATTGCCTGAATTATGTTAGCTATACTTAGTCGGCCGATGATACCTACTAGTACTGTGGTTTTGTACTGACCTACACTTGCTGCATTCTTTTATGAATGCAGAGTTCCAGGTTGGATCCGCTTCCATCTCTCGTGGCTGATAGTCGCTATCAGTACAGCTTCGAGTTTCTAGGTTGAGCACGAGGCGTTCGCTTGCTTGAGGACTCCTCTTATTATGTCTTACTTTTCCATTCTGAGACATAGACAGATTTGATGTATTATTATATTCCAGACTTGTATATTTTCTTTTAGATGCTCTTGTATGGATTAGACCAGACCCTGGGTGTATTTCTTATTTCCGCACTTTCTTCTATATTATTATCGTAAGATTTACGTAAATTATTCTCTTCCACTTAATTGATTTATTTATTTATGCCTTTATCATCGTTGAGTTGAGGGTTCGCTTACCGAGGTGGAAAAGGTAAGTGCTCGCACGACTTAGTCAAAATGGGTCGTGACATCATCATCATACCGTACGCAACTGCAGTGGTGTGCACAATAGGTGTCGTACCCGGCCGACTATAGCGCGGCTCGGTGTAGCAAAATAGATACATATATATAATGCATGCATGAGAGTACAAAGAGGTGTTACGACTCTATCGGAGTGACGTAAGGTCGGTATACCTCCGATTACCATTATGGAACTAGCATCATCGACATATCTCACCTTGAGGGATCAATGACCATAAGGTAAGATCAACAACCATAAGATAAGATCAAGAACATAAGCTTCTAGTATATCTAAGAGTAGAACCATTAAGGAACGACTTTCGTTTACGTTTCATTTCATTATAGATCATGCCAAAATGAAAGAAGAGTTAGCCTTTACATACCTCTTCCTCTACTTAACCACTCAACGTCTATCTTCCTGAGCTTGAAATCTACATTCAAGAAGATTCACACTAATGTTAACTTGTTGAAATACTTCTAAGGTCAAGTTAAATTAGTAGGTGAGTAAACGGAATTCGACCAAAGATTTCCCCTTATATTATCTACTTCCACCAAATTACAAAACAACTCCAAAACATCATCAACAGCCTAGCCAAGAGGTTATATTCAAACTAGACTCAAATTAGTCAAAAACTTCCTTTCAAAATTAGTCCATAGCCAGTAACTTCAACACAACACCTTATGACCTTTCCACCATGATTCTCTTCACTTTTAAGACTTGTTAGACCTCTAAATCAACTCAACATAAGAGATAGTATGAAGAACATACCTTATAGCTTGAAGAACTTCGGCCCACAAAACTTACTTCAAGACTAAGTTACCACAACTTCAACTAGAAGCAAGAACAAACACCTTCATGAACTAATTGGGGTTTTAAAGCTTGATCTTTTCTTGTAATGATTTGGGATGATTATGGATGACTTGAGAGAGCTTAAAGGGTCACTAGGGTTCTGTTTTTATGAAATAAATGAACCCCAAGTGTTGACACCTAATTTTTGACCTCCCGTAATTTTTTTTGGTCACTCAGAATCCTTAGATATCAAACAGAGTGAAATATGTATTTTTAGAAGCCAAAATGATTTTATAAAATTGTTCAGACAATATTTTACCATTCTTAATTGGTAAGATACCTTCTATAATTATTATAAAATCATTTATAAATAAATGTACACATTTCATAAATTTACCACAATTATTTACCTAATTGTCTAAATTGCTAAAATGTCAATTTGCAAGTATTTTACTCTGTTTAATGCAAGGAATCTGGTTAATTAAATAAATTAATCATTTTACCCCTCAATTCTTGTTTAATCAATTTATTAGAAATTTATCATAATTAATTGAGTGTTTAATTGTGATTTATTCTGTAAACTACCCATTAAATGACTATAATTGAAATAATCAATTAATAGTCCAATTATGGCCTAATTGAAAATCAAATTCAATAATTGAGGTCATTATTGCAAACTTAGCCTTTAATTGTTTGATTGGTTATAATTTTGACCATATTTGAAGCAACCAAATTCATGGTTTAAAATTCAATTAAGGTCATAATTTCAAGTTATGTCTTTTTGCATAATTAGTCATGCCATTAACTCAATCAAGTGGGCAAGTTAGTTAATTATGGCCATATTTGAAATAGCCAATCTCATGGTTCGAATTCAAGAAAGGCTATAATTGCATACTTGAACTTATTACAAAATTAGCCATGTCTTAGTTCGGGCAATTGGTAATTGTGTTTAATGTAATTAGTCTTCTATTAATTTTGGCCATTTACCTTAACAGTGTTAAAGCCATCCCATATATATACGAGTATATACACAAATATACATGTGTATACATGTATATCTTGTATATACACGTACATATATACATTGCCCCCTTTATTTTCCCTTCAAATCTGGACTGAGCCAGCCCAATGAAGGGCATGACCTGCCCAACTCTTTGGCTTGGTCTGTTGGGTGATGGTTTCCAAGCAGCCTCAATTGGGCGAATTTTTCCAATGCTTTCCATCTTTTGGAAAATGTTCATATACGAGCCTTTTAAGATGGTGAAGTCATAGCGCCAGACTTGAGTGTCCAACGTGCTTCCTTCACAGGGGATGGTTGGGTCATGGACCAACAAAGAGTGCGGTCCCCACAGGTTTCAGATTGTCTTGTCATCAATTAGTCTTATGATCCTCCTCTTGAGGACCAAGCATTCATCGGCGGGATGGCTAGGTTGGTTCTTGTGGAATGGGCATCTCTTGTGCGCATAAATTGGAGCACATGCTGGGAGCCTCTTATAACTGGAGCACATGGCTCCTCCGGTCTTCATTTTTCGTAGATCTCTTCACATCGTACATGCCTCGGTGTGACTCTGTAGGGGCATGCATGAGCTTTGAGTACAATTGCCCGCCAAGTTAGTGATGGTGGGCGAGTGACCCTAAAGGTACTTTGTATTTTTCTGCTTCAACAAAGGAGGTAGCGGTAGTGGCCCTTTTGGATGGAAAACTTTGTTCCTTCTCATAAGGTTGGGCTCCTCTTTAGGAACCTCTGTTTCTTGCTTGGGAGTCTCCGACTTGCCTAGAAGTGGTATATAGCTTCTCGCCATTCTTTTGACCGCATCTGAGAGGTTCTCGCAGTAGCGTTCCATTTCAATGGTTCCTTTTGGTGGACTTCCAGCTAGGTCCAAGATTTGGTCGACTTCTTTGATCTTTGCCTTGACCAAATTGAGCTTTCCTTCCAGCCTACGGATCTTCTCACAAAGCGAGTCTTCGCTTTCTTCTCTGCTAACCAAGTTGACAATAGGGGTAGTGTCACTTTGGCTGGCTTGAGTTTCCATGGTAGCAAGTCAACCTTTTTGGAGAGGTGCAAATGGTTAGTCATTTGGCACGTGGTGCACTTTGGCAATTTTGGTATTCTTTTGTGTTTTTCTTTTGCGTAGTGATCAGAATGTGGAATCAATCAATCATTTAGACGAAATGCATGAAATCACATAATCATATAATTGCTATAAATTATGCTACGTACGTTCTTAAGACCTTTTTAAACCAAGGACTTTCTAATCATTTGAAACATGATTGTGCCATTTGTCAAATCAAACCATTGCCCCTATAAATCATAGTTTCATTAATAATAATATTTTCCCCAAGGGGGTTACAAAATATGATAAAGCCGACAAGGGGCTATTAATAGAAGTGGACTCCAATGGCAGATGATGAGGCTCTGTCAGTTCGAACCTTCTTGGCCCTTCGAAGGGTAGTCTGAATTCGGAGATGAGTTAATGTCAGCAAAGCATCCATCAAGAATTCTTTATCTATGAATGTCATTAGTCTAGTCTCATCCATTTCTTTCTTCATGCGATCATCGAGATCCTCGAAATGCTCATGTGTGAACCCCAACTTATGTGTCAAGCTAGATATGATGGCTTGATCATGCTCAATCTTCTCCAAGTATTTGGCATCCCTATCATCAGCTTACCTTTGGGTCAGGCGCGCCTTGATCTAGGCTTTTGAAGATTTTTCTTGGACACAGTGATAAAGGTTAGGTCTGGGAGTGAGGGTGCCTTGCCAATATGCCCTCAATCAATATTTGTAGTCCTCATCATACCCAAGGTGAAACCTATCATGAGCCAAAGTCTCGGGACCCCAAGTTATGCGATGGTTCCACTCTCGGACGATATCTCCAGCACCTCAGATCTTATCCTCCTCGTAATCAATCACATATTCTCCCATGTTCCCTACTTGGGGTATCACTTCGGTTCTACCAAATTGTCTGAAGACCCTAGTAGGTGCATACGGGCGGATCCCTCGGATTCCCATGAGTGGCAGGAATAGGCACTTTCTACCGCTAACCACGACTCGCTCGGATATGAAATCAGGGAACATCCATCGTATGTTGTCTTCCCTAAGTCTTGAAAAGATGAAGGCCCAACCCTATTTGGTTTGATGCCCAAAATTTGGACAGTGAGCTTGGAGTTCGTCTTTCCTATTGTGATTGCTTAAGTATTGGGGACCCTTAGATTTATTCAGATGCTTGATGATCCACCATTGTAACAGTAGATTGCACCCTTGGAAGTATCTATGATGGTTTCAGTATTGGCCTAGGGCTCAGTATATATCGGTAAGGATGCTGGGGACCAAGTCAAAATATTTGGTTTTTTCATTTGTGGTTATGCCATGAAAGATATCATAGGTGACAGAAATGGCACGAATGTCTATCTTTGGGAAAGACCATGAGTTCCAATAAGCATATGGCAAAGGCTAAGGGTCGGGTAGCTTCCCAATCAGTAAAGGTTCAGAATTCAATGGAGTAGTCCAAGAATCGTCCTTTGGTTCCAAATTGGTTGTACAAATCCCTAAAGGCTATGGTTGGACCCAAGATCTAATTGGCACTGGCTAAGGATAGTAATTTTAGGATTTCATCAGGGGTAGTCTTATGTGGGATTAAAAGGTTATGGTCAGGTTTCTTCCTCCTCCTTAAGCAGGTTCCATTGCTATCTATGCAATCTCGGATTTCCTCCAAGTCAGGGTCATCTCTATAGCTCCGAACCTAAACATCATTCTATCACAATCCCAATACCCAGCAAGTACTTCGATTAGCTCCCTACAACCCTTCATAGTCATCAACGAGGGTAGGTGTCCTAAGCAGTTTGTGACTTCTCTTTGTTGTGCTTCATTTAACCATCCCCACCAAATTTTAAGCATATCGGGTGCCTCGAGGACTATGTCGAAGTTTAGGTTAGACGACATCTACAAAACAGAGCACGCTTAATTTCCCCTCCCCCTAAAGGACAAGGGTTCAACACATACGACACAATAATGTTTTCAATTAGCATATAGTTAGATGCGGTGTCTTCAGGTCATAGACCGTCTTGACACAAGGTGGTCTCTTAATAGGCTTAGATACGTCTCAAATATCCAATCCCGTCTAGGTAAGCATGTGCTGGTCCGTTGGCATTTGGCTTCACTCTATCCTAGGCAATCCTAGAGTGGGCTTTTCAAATGACTAGTGACTCGAGCGGACTACTCGAGGTGAACCGTTGTCGGCTGTTGGACGACCACGAACCAAATCTTTCCTTCAACGTGTTCCAAGGAAATATATTTTGATTTTTAGTGTAGGATTGACCGCGAACCCGCATGACGCCTTTGAAACCATACAGGTTTTTGCCAGTTTGACGAAATTTATGATTTGCATGCAATGACAGTTATATACACAAGAAAGTAAAAAATTAAGCAAATAATTACTACAAATCATATTATATTGAAACCCTTATTGTTAGAACCTATTTGAAAAAGTCCCTAGAATAGTCACCATCGGTTATGGTTCACTTTTACGTGAGGCATAAAAGCTACTTCAAATTTGTGGACTCTTTTGGATTTTAAGTTTTTTTAGAGTCGCCACCTAATTTATAAGAAAAATTAGGAAAACCAAGTGAAAGGGTTTATTCAAACAAAGATAAATCCTTTTAAACCAGAATTCGAATTAAGGGTTTTGGTGATTCCTCGGGGAAGGGATTAAGACATCCCGATATTAAGAATCCGTAGAATACGGTTGACCTACGAGCTTCAAAGTGCGCTTTGTAATTATTTTCTTAAAACTAGTATAAAATCTTGTATATCATTTCATGGCATATCAATTAAAATACTTGGCAAAAACATCCATTTTTTTAAAGAAGTTAAATTCTTTTTTTGGAAAATGCCTATATGGTTTGAAATGATTATTTCATTTCCGGACCAAAACACACCCAAGATTTCTCTTGAGTAGAGTTTCACTTAATTCAACTAAGTCATAACCAATCGGGTTTCAATATTTTACAAGCATTCGTTTACAACAATATTTACAATTACATGTATAAAAATAAAAGAAAGGGAAGGATGGTGCGCCTACCGAGCCCACCAGTTGACCATTTTCACCCATGGTTGAGCCTTCACTGTTAGATTCGGACTCGAGAGAAGGAAGAGGTGTTGGGCCTTTGGCCCAACAAACCGAAGTCATGCAGGCTCGGCCCAAATGACCCACATCACCTTGTTTCATACAAAGGAGAGGGAAAAAGGGAAATGGAGCTTAGAGGGCATCTATACTTAATAACTAATTTAACAAGAATTTAAAACACTCAAACACAATCACATATGTAAACATATATCAAGTATAGTCCGTTATATTCACTGAAATGATACAAAGAAGAACTAAAACAGACAAAAAAAGACAAGCCCAAATATATTCGAAAGAGAAACAGCATGCCCAATATGATGTCATGCACAAATAATAGCAAGAAAAGGCCCAAATTAATCTTTATGAGGAACAAATGAAGGGCAGGACCAAATTGTCATTCAATACCAACATTCAAGTTAATCAATCTTTGTGATATACCATCAGTGTACACGATATACAGTCCAATATATACTAAGGTACACATGGATTATATATTTTGTATATCTGGTGGTTTTTCTATCACAAAGAGTACATGATGAGAAGAGAAAAGGAGAAGGAAAGGAAGTTTAAAATAAGAAGGATCTGGCATTCATCTCAAATCAACATCAATACACCAAGTATACACACATATACAGAGAGTACACACTAACACACTCAGAATAGTTACTCCTTTTGATCTTTCTTAAACATTGAAACGCAAGTTTTCCCTACTCATATGGTGAAAAGAAGCACACATAGTTTTGTAAACTTACACTCAAAAAGGGAGTCAATGAGATTAGACCTTCTTAAAGAAGTTCAAACCAAGGGTAGACTAGTACAACAAACATCTTAAGGCCTAATCGAAAACAGATGTAGATCTTTGCACAGGTCAAGTCATAATCAAGCGCACACATGACATGCCAAATGGTGAAAGGCTTTTGATATGCTCAAATTACACCTACTTAATAGTGTAAAGCGGACGTTGTCTAATATAGTAACCCAACTAGGTTGGGGTCGAATCTCACAGGGAATAGGGTGTGAAAAGGTTACTAAGGTAGTTGAGTACCTACTTGTGGTCTAATTTCGTATTCCGATGAGTTTGTAAAAGATTGTGTTGTTTACTAACTATTTTGCTTTGATTGTAATTAATTGGAATAAAGAAACCAAGGTTATGTCGCCTTTATGATTTAATTCTAATGGATTGTTGTACTAATGCACTTAACCTCTAATTGACTTCCTAATATTTCCCAACAATTAGAAAGTATTTCTCTTTATGATTTTCCCAAATATAAAAGAGCTGATATGAAGAATGATTAATACGTGCCAAGTAAATTCCTCTTATTCCTAAGTGAATTTATTAAACGAGGGTTAACAATAAGTGAATTTATTAAATGAGGTTAACACCTCAAGTTCTTGTTACTTGTTCTTACCAAACCCTAACTTATTTTCCAAAATAAAGTAAGGTTTATGGCTTAAGTTAATGTTTGCAACCATCAACTAACATTGAAGAATAAAGAAGAAGTAAACCCTACAACCCATTATGCATATATCAATCACAATCACGCAATCACCTAACACCCATCATTGGGTTCACAACCCTAGTATTAAATTAATCTACTCATAATATTTAATGCAAAACAAGATACTGAAGAAGTCATTAATGCTTACGTATTGAATAAAGAAGATGAAAAGTTGTAATCTTGTCCTCAAAAGCTTCAAAAAGAATAAAGTATTCAATGCCAAGAAGTAAGAGAGTAAAATCTGACTAAGTATGACCCACAAAAACCCTACATTAGGTATTTATAATGGTCCAAGTCTTGGAAAATAATTTGACAAAACTGCCCCCGTGGGATCAAGATACGGACCATAAATTGTTGTACGGTCAGTAAAATCTTCAAGTTCCATCGTAAATCTCAACTTCTCTTCTAGTTTTACGCTTCCTTTTGATGGACCGTAAATTGATTTACGGTCTGTAGATTTGTATCGTAAATTTTCCTCAAGTTGAGATGCTCTCAGTTACTGATCTACGCTTGGATTTACCGACTGTAAAATGATATACGGTTCGTAAAGTTTGCCGTGAAATTTCCTTCAGTTGGGAAGCTTACTGTAATTGTTTTACGGTGCAATTGAAGGGCCGTAAAATGATATACGGACCGTCTTTTGTACCGTGAATCCTTCTCTTTAGCAGACTTTTCATTTTTTCACTTCTTTTTGAGATCCTTTCACATAATTTCCCAACTTTCGCCTTGTAGACACTAAATACCTGAAACACATCACAACGATAGATACTTGCTTAAAAACAAGTAAAACTCGCCATTAAAAAGCACCAAATGTGCTGAAATTATGCGGCACATCAGCTTTACAGTCCCAAACTGAACTGATTCAGACAAAGAGTAGTCATATGAAGTAGAAGCATTCCAAAGAGAGCCAAAGAAAACAAATACAGGTCCTAGCATAGGTTGAGATTAATGCACAAACATAACAGTATGGTAATCAATTCTATGGGGTGACATCAGTTATTACTTAATGACTTCGATAAGTAAATGAAGGAAAAGTAAAAAAAGGGATCATGCAGATTCATAGCAAAGGTATTGCTTACTCAACATAAGGCAAGTCTTTTTAGGCATTCAAAATCCATATCATATATTAGATCACATTGACAATCTAAAATCCTAGATGTTGATCACATACTTGTTCTTTTTAAAGAGGGCACAATGGAACTTAAGTTATTTGAACATATTTTAGGCAAAGGAACAAGCATTAGATTGTTGCAGGATAAAATACACTTCAAAACACTGAGAAGAGGAGGTAAACTACACAAATACATTTACTGTCTTGTATACAAACCTCAGGACCCTATTTTTATCATGCAAATCACATAATCCTCTTCTTTAGGGCTTACGGGTCCCAAAGAGTTGCAATTCAATAAGGAGGAACCCCAGCAGCCTAGGATAGGCAGTACTAGGCTGAGTGGAACTCAAAGCCTTTCCTAAATCCTCCCTATCCCTAGGATAATCACTCCCTACCTTCTTACAAATCAAGTGACAGCCTCGCAAAGTTCCCTTTACTTAGGTGATCCTAAACAATTTCATTATTTAACCTTGAATGAACCACACTAGTTCAGTTTATCATGACAAGCCAAATATTTAACCTCTTAAACTCCTAACTGTTAAAATAATAACTTCCAATCAGACAAACAGGACAGTACCAATCATGGGCCATTTTTAACCAAATTCTTTACCATAAGCAATGAACATTTCCATATTGACCAGCAAACAAGCATCACAGTATCCAGGCAAACAATGCAGTCATTTTTAGTTATCAGAGATGGACATATGAAACAAGGTTTGTGACTTTTGAACTTGACTCTTAGTTGCAGTTTCAATCACACTTTGCTACGATCAAACAACTTCAGAAAGAGAGAAAGGCAAAACATATACTCCATGTATTATGCCCATAGTACAAGAAACCTACCAAAGTTTCATGGCCTATTTTGCCTAAGTCGTGCGGGCACTTACCTTCCCACCTTGGTAAGCGAACCCTTAACCCAACAAAAAATAAAGTCACAAATACAAACTAATCAAGCGGAAAAGAATAGATAAGTAAGTCTCACGATATATATATATATATATATATATATAGTAGAATAGTGTGGAATAATAATAATACCCCCAGGGTCTAGTATGAATAATACAAGAGCATCTAAACGAGAAATAATACAAGTCTGGAATAATAATACATAAGTTGTCTATGTCTCGGAAATGAATAGGACATAAAGATGGAGAAGTCTTCAAGGCAGCGAACGGCCATGCTCACCCTAGAAACTCGAAGATAAAGCCTGAAGCGACTATCAGCCACGTGTCACGGAAGTGGATCCAACCTGATACTCTGCATTCACAAAAGAATGCAGCAAGTGCAGGTCAGTACAAAACAACGGTACAGGAAGGCATCATCGGCCGACTAAGCATAACTAACACAATTCATATAATAAAGCAGATAGGCAGACAAACCAACAAGTATAAATCTAACATAATCGGAACCAAGTACACGTCATTGCCTAGGTAAAGCATCTAATCCCAATTGTGTCAAGTCTGAATATACAACACCAAAACATCTCAAAATCAAGTCATAATGCAATGCAATGCAATAGTGTATAAATGCAATGTAATGCCATGCAAATGTTGTGTACACATGTACTCCAGACAGAAATATCGATATCTCGGTAGCACAACCCAGTATGACTCGCGAAGTCTAAGTGCCACTCATCCCGGATCTTTGCCCAATAGACAGACGGGACCCCGGATCTTTGCCCATGGGGGGTTCTCACCGGCACCACTCTGGGGGACCCGCGGAGTCCATGCACTCACTCAATCAATGATTTCAAAACTAACATCGAACATCGGCCATCTCATATCACTCAAGTAAAATCGAGCCCAGCTCATCAAGTGTTTTATCAAATATCATCAGTAGCTCAACAGTGTATCATGAAAATGAGAGTGTGTGCAATGCATGTATCAACATCAATAATGATGCTCAATATCACAAGTACCAACAATGGGTATGCCCACAATATATCTGAATCACAAATACTAACAATGGGTATGCCAACAATATATCCGAATCATAAATACCAACAGTGGGTATGCCAACAATATCGTAATAAAGATGATAAATAGTATCCAACATCTATCAACAACGCATGGCATCAAGCCAATGCAATAGAACAATCAAATCACAACATAAAGGGGTGGCTAGCCCCAAACATACAACAGGGCCCAACCTAAGGCAATATCTAACCCAACTTCATACTCGAAGGTTCGCATGCTGTCTCCAACAATATTATCTAAATATGCACTTCGCTATATGAAATCTCACCAAGGGTAAGCCATAACCTACCTGGATGGCCGAACCACAACACTAACAACTCACTCATTTGCCTTGCCTTTCCGCTGAACCTCAAAACCTAAGTAGTCTAAGCATAATCAAAATCTATATTAGAAATTATGAAGAATGATACTAATATAACTATCACGACCCGACCCGAGGGCCATAACGGGCACCCAAAGGCTAATCCACCTGGGTACCTCTTATCGTACATTCATATTCATATCTTGGTGGACCACATAACTTACTCATGAATGCTATACATCAATAATGCTAAACTCATTAGGCAACAACACATTTATACCATCATTAACAACTATGCCCATATCAATGTACATAAGCCGACGAGGCTATCAAAATGACATACAAACTATAAGCCGACAAGGCTTCAAGACATCTAACTATATACAACTGTCTACGAGCCTCTAAGAAGAGTAGGTAACATCATATAGGCGAGACAGGACCCCGCCGTGCCCATGTATGTACACAAAAGAATGATACCAAAAGCTGTAGCTCTGGATGAAATGGAGCTCCTCTAAGTAGTCCCTGAATAAGAAAGCTATGGATCAAGCCTATCTCCCTGTCCACCTGCGGGCATGACACAACGTCCACAAATAAAAGGACGCCAAGATTTAATATCAGTACCGAGTATGTAAAGCATAATCAACATCATAATAGGAGCATAAGAGACAACATAAGAAATAGCATAAGATGGGAGAATCGGGAGATGGTAAAGCCATTATCATCATTACTTACTTACTTGTCTTTCATAGGGACCTTCCATTTCTAAAGCGTGCTCGTGTACATACATACATATACATTCATGTTCGTATTCATATTCGTATCCATACCATACCCGACCATAAAGGTTCGGTGTTTCACATACCCAGCCATGACAAGGCTCGGTGATCATACATACCTGGCCCTACCAAGGCTCAATGGTATCCGTACCAAACTGCAAAGAGTGTGCGCGCAATAAGTATCATACCCGGCTATATAAGCTCGGTGTCACGTGATAGTCATACATAATTAGACACGTATACATAAGGGTCTATAAGTATCATCAACGTCACTGCCATTATCATTTTTTTTACGTCTATCCTTGAAGGATCAACTATCGTATAAAGGATGCAATGGAATCATGAAAGTATCGAGGATCATGAGCTTTAGTATCTTTGGAGATAGAATCATTTGGAGGACATTATGGAACTCATAAAAGGATATATATATATATATATAGCCAAGGAACCATGCCTTATTGAAAGAAGGGTTAGCCTTACATACCTTTTCGTTTAGCTATTCTACCACTTGAACGTTCTCATTCAATGCTCACGTTTCTACCTTCATTAGAGTTTATACTAACATTAGATAATCGATAGCTTAGCATACGTGACTAAAGCTAGAGAAAATTGGGCAGCATTTCCTTTGTTTATACAACTTTCTTCATAGCATATATCAACTCCCAAACGTCTATAATAACACTCACAACATCATAAGCAATAACCTTTATTCACCTACATTATCCATATTTTCCCAATTCGCTTCAAATCATCCATAACCATGGTCATAGTACACTATTATGTTTACTCACACAAAATGTTTATCTCATGTTCTTAATGTCATTTATAATATATTTATAATTACAACATATCAAGAATCATGACTCATTCCAAGCTACTACTCAAAATCTCATTATTCTTAGCTTTATAACCCATTTTCTACCTCCTTTCATAATCCAAGTCTTTCAACCCCTCAATACTTTAAACAACATGGAATGACCATAAAACTTACCTTAGATGGTGTAGGAATGGACTTTAGGTGGAAACACTTCACTTGAAGAAAAACCCTAGCTTCAATCCATAAAGTCTTTTTGACTCTAGCAACCCCTAAGAGCTTACTTATACTTGATTCCCTTAGATTAATGATATGAGCCTTGGATCTCCTTTGGATTCTTGTATATGAAATGTATGGAATATTCTAGAGACTTGGAGAGAAGTGGAGAAGTGTTAGAATGAAAAATAATGAAGTGATCACATTTATAGACTTGAAAATAACTCACTTTCGGTAAATAGTTATTACCACACTTATACGGTCCGTATAACATTGACGGCCGTATAAGTGGCCGTGGTTCGCCATCATGGAAATGATCTTCCATCGGGTTATACGGACCCCTTTATATGGACCGTATAAAGTTATACGGACCGTATAAGTGGTCATATAACTCCACTTCCCCGAAATGGTTTCCGTCGTTTCGTTCGATCTCCAATCCTTATGGAACCTTCTTGACACTTGTTTAACACTTCATTACTAATCTAAGGAGAGTTACAACTCTTCTTTAAGACATCATTAAGTCAACATTAGCTCGGCGCTTTACGGAACTTTTCCAAAACACCACACATACCTTGCCCTTCTTAAGGAACTTTCTCCTCTTACTTCCAACATCTTTGAAATCTTAGCTAAGATCGTTCAATAACCTTTCTTACTTATAGAAACACCATATTCGTCTCACCCTGTATTATTCTATCTATCATATGACAACACAAAAGTTTCCCGAGGTGTAACAATAGCTACCATTCTATTTAGGTCAATTCTAACCCTAGGATTTGGAAAAACTGGCCCACAAGGGCGAAACGGAAAATTCGGAAGCAAAATTTCAAATTAAGCACTAGGTGATCATAACCCAACCACTAATTGCTAAATTAACTCATAGATTTACCCAATTTCAAATTTGAAGCAATACCTCAAATTTGGGTATAAACCCTAACTCTTTGATTCCAAAATTCAACACTAGAAATGAAAGATATACGATTAACAAGCTTAGATTCATCAAAAACTAGCATAAACCGATCAATTTCATCATTAATAAGCCTAGAGAAAATGTTCATCAAAACCCGCTTTCAACTTCCATTACTAAGGGATTATTAAAGGAAAGGGAAAATCTATAATGGTTATGATTAAAGGAAGAGTAAAGGAATTAGCAAGATTTACCTCCAAGAATATTCCTAAAATGTCTCTAAGAATAGTTCCCCAAAGCTCTAGTTTCGAAATGGGAGTAAATGAGGGTCTAAATGCTTTTAACACTTCATTAATTATACACACTGCCCTTCACCCGCTTTAGCGGCACTGGGACCGCCCCAGCGATGCCGCTTCAACGAGAAGGCAAAAAAAAATGTTCATGCTATAAGTAGTGGCTACCGGCAGGTTGGCTGTTGTCACGCGCCGCTAAAGCGGCAAGAATTAGTACACTGTGAAACTTACCCAAGTTTCACCATTTAACCGATTTTCCGATAGTTCCCCCGAGGCCATCTGCTCACATACCATACACATAGACACACATAAAAACATACTACGAACACGCCCGTGGCCTCAAAATTCCCAACGGAGGTCTCGTTGATCAAGTCAACCCCCGATGCCTTAATTCTAATTTCCCAACCTAAGTCTTAAAATGCATCCGAGTGCATTGGGAACCGAACCAACTACGCATACAAGTTCTAAACGACCATCCGGACCTCTCGAAATCGACGAAATTCTAAAAAAGGTCCGTTTACCCAAAGTCAACTGGTCAATCATTTTTTCACGTTAAGCCTATATTTCACAAAAGTTGCCCGGACCGATCTAGAATTCCTGAGGGCATGCCATCAAATCCCTCGGTCAAAACGAGCTAATCAATGCCTGAAAGTTACGTAATGCCAAAAGAACTATAATGACCAAACGGGTCGTTACACAAAGCCTTGGACACACACTAATGGGCTGGCCACATCACTTCATATTGAGATTAACTTATGGCAGAAAAAAGTCATTTATTCCATATGGTGATTAGGATAAAAAACAATTTTAAACACTGAAGCCTATTTAAACACTGAATATTCATGGATTACACACGAATTAAAGACATGCTTGAATCAGACAGAGATGAACACTTGCATATATTTGAACTAATCCATTGATACATTGCTCATCATCAACAAACCATATATAGGCTTAGTTCCTCAAATCAGACTGAACTGACACATTAACTAATATATCAAAACTAAACTAACTAAACAAAGCTAGTACAAAACTGTAACACCCTATAAATTTGGGTTAGGTGTGAAAGTGTAAAACTAGTAATAAGATGATATTTTAGCTATATTAATCCATTTGAGATGAATTTGGGTGATAAACAGTCATTTTGAAGTCAACCCAAATAGTAAAGTTCAAAGAGTCTCAAACTCGTCTAAATTTCAAAGCAGTTCCGACTTCTAAGCGTCATGGAAACTAAGTCAATTTGGGAAAACTTCCTCAATCAAAGTTGTAGATCTTTGAAATACCTTTCCAATGGTACGTTGGCCAACTCCAACAAAGCTCTGTCCTAAGGTTTATGCCCATTTTACCGAAAGCATCATCTCAATAGCAGTAAAAATTAGGCGGCATACAGGACAATAAGCAGTAAGTTTAAGCCAAATTTTTAGGAAACTCAAAATTTTGACACCATCTAAATGGATACACTGTGTGCATCGCCCTGGGTAACGCACCAGGCCATTTTATGCCTGAAGCGATTTTTTTCGAATTTTATAATAGCCTAACTTCATTATATTCATTGCCACTTCGTTTTGGCCGACTTTTTGAGAGGAAACAACCATATAGTTTCTCCAAAACATATAAGGTAAGTTCTTGATCAATTCCCATCATTACTTCATCAATCTAATATCAAATTAACACTAGTTCATCTTCTAAAATCCCTAGATTCTTGAAAACCCAAGAAAAAAAAAAAGAGAAGCTTAACGCTTGAGACTTTGAGATTCCTTCAAAAGGTATGATCCTTGATTTTTCCGATGTTAATGAAAGTTTAGATTATCGTGAGGGTATCCTATGGGATTAGAATCCATGATTGATTCATGAATTATTAAAGAACACGTTCTAGTCACAAAAACTCCCAAATTTTCACAGCAGTGGTTACAAGTGGAAATAGGTTAGAGTTCTAATCTCTCCTATCTAAAACTATTGTAGAATAATGCTGGATCGTTGGAAGTGCACGCTTCGAGCGGGAATTAAGGTATGTCTCTTTTGAAAACCTTCTTCAACGTATGTCTCTTTTCGAAAACTTGTTTCGATGTATATCTCTTTTTTAAAAGTTCTTTATCAATAAAAAAGTTGAAATTTTCAAGTTTTTAACTCTATTCCGTCTTGATTATGGTTGGTGTATGCGAGGGTGAACCCACATTAAACCTTGATTGTATTATACTTACATAATGAGAGGCGAAATCATAATCGCTTTTCCTTCTATAAGAGATAATCAATAATGACGTGGCTAAGGATTGGTATTAATGTTTTCATTGATGAATTATGACATTGAAATCTTGGTTAAAGAAGTGTAATGTTTTCAAGACATTCATTGAAATGATTTATCTTTAACATATGGCATACCTAACTTTAATGCTACTTGACGTGTGACATACTTTGAGACAAATTGTGAATCTAGCTTTCATGCTATGAACTTTGTTGTTTTGTTCGCCTAGGCTACCTCCTGGGAGGGCAACCACTATGGATCCTAGCGTGATAATGCCTAGCCATTTGGGAGGAAGAGTGGCCACTCCGGTTCGCTACCCGGGGGCGTGATAAATGCCTACCATTCTGGGATAAGAGGGGCCACTTCCGGTTCGCTACCCGGGGTGTGATTACGCCAGCTATTCGTGAGGTGCGGGATAGCCACCGTCGAATTTCATATTCTGGTGTGACGCGTCGCTATGATTATGAAATCCTCAAAAGGTCATCCCTTCAAGTGATTGATTTTTGGGCCTATATTAGCAAGCGTGATATTCCTATCTTTAATGGAATCAAGGAAAGACAATATTGACCAATTTAAAAGGTATATTTGAAAGTCAGAATTGACAAGAGGTTTCCTAATCGGTTTTGATAATGCTTATTGAGATACAATCTCGCCTGAATAACTATTTTTTTTTACACCGATTTTATACGGTTTTCGAATCGACTTCTTAACGCATTACTGCATTCTATTTTTCGCCAGACATTTTGTTGTCCTCGAGGGCACTTACCGAGCACGAAGTACTCAGGCATACCATTGTTATTTTTGATGGTATGTTAGGTAATAGAGAAAAGCAGGTTCTTGATACTTCAGGCGCTTAGGAAGGACTTGTTGTTGTTGCTGATTTGGTTAGCCCACACGTTCATTCATGGGACACCCTATTTATTTATTTATTTATTTATTTATTTATTTATTTATTCATTATTAGTTTTCCTGCCGCGTCCCAACGAGTCAAACTATTATTCTATTCGGGGTTCCTATAGTATACATTCTTGTAGGTAGTTGTTGAGTTATTAATTAACTCTAGGCACGTTATTATCATTTTGACTGGGCATTTGATGAATAAAGATCATCGATTTAATTCATATATTCATGATTTGGTACATTTATTTTATAAATTGTTGTAGGTGGGGAATATTGAACCTGGCGGGTTCAAACATTATATTTATCTTTGTGTTCTTCCACGCTGGTTCATGACGTCATGCGATGTCAAATAATGCCTAGTATGGTTTAATGCGACAAAACTACGAATCAAGTAAACTAACTCACATGCTGTTGGACTAAAGGCTTTACATGCCGACATAATGGAAACTAAATCGGGCTCGAAGTTAAAATAAAGGTTAAATACATCGTCCACCACACGCATAGTTAATTACATAAGCATACACATGCTAAACAACTTATCGCATAAATGTTAAATCTAATAAGTGCATAGAAAAACACTTATGAACATGTCGATAGTCTGGTGACTAGCTTGAACAAACACATAGTTAAAGCAAAGAATGGGAACTCAACTTAACATGCTTGTAATCACTTTAAGCAAACACATCCTTAACCACAACCTAAACCACATCTAAGTTGCACAATATACTAATGATTGGGCTAGTTACTTACTGGACAAGGATTAAGCTAAGATATAACCATGCTGATGATTAATATAACACATATTAGTTAAACAACATTTAAATCAAACTAAACTAAACTTAAGTAAGCAGGCGTGCCAATAATTACTAACTAAACTAAACTAATCACAAATGAAACACTCAAAGCATACAAGACCTACTAGTAGTTAGGTTAACCTAACATATATGCAATTAAATAGTATTCAAACCAATCATAAACATGTTAGTGAACTAACAAATAACAAACAGATCACATGATTAAATACTACTCAAACTAAACAGAGCATCATAGTCATGCTATATTGACTAAATTAACACATATAACTATTAAGCTAAAACTATCTAAACAATTAATGCTAAACTAAAACTAACCAAACAAAACTAAAGTAAGCACAGATATTAACAAACATACACAAATCACACAAACATATAACAAGCATAAACATATAAAATACTAAAATAAATAAAAGGAAAGAGGTTTACCTTTTCTTTGTGCAACCTTGTCGAGAATTGAAATTGTAGATCCTTGCACTCTTCAACCCTGAGACTCGGCCACAAAAAGAAACAATTTTTTAGACCAAAAATCCCAATTAGCTAAAGGTTTCAGCTAAAGCTAAAACCCTAATTAAATTGGAGACTATTTTCTCTTTTAAAAAAAGACTTGTATCAACTTTTCTTGAATTTTAGAGACTTTTCTCTCTGTGTGTGTAGAGTAGGAGGTCCTTTATATATGCTCCAAAAATCCCAAGTTTCAGTGTATCAACCGATGTGGGACTTGTAGGTTTTTGAGGGTTTCATCTTGAATCCTTGTGGTTTTTTGAAAACCAATAGAAATCATTGAAAACCCATAGCAAAATGACAAAATTAATTAAGGAATTCATCCTTGTTGTCCATAGAATACATAAAAGTAGAAGAGAGAGAATGGGGTTTTACTGTGTTTGATTACACTATGATGGAGAGCGGGTAAAACATTAATTGATTTACTCAAAACAACCATGCAACGACTGCATAAAGCAAAAGTGTCTGAAGAATTTTCCATTTATGGTGCTGATGATCGAAGAAAGAAAGGGAATTGGGTTTCGCGTATTAGTGGTATGGAACCATTCATTTCCACCAAATGAAACGTTATAGGCTATTCGCATACTTGTTCGTAGAATAAAGTGAGGCTTGGGCCGGGTCCGGGTCCTTCGGACCGGGCCTCGGCCGAGTTTAAAGGGTCTTCTGCCCTATATATATATATATATATATATATATATATATATATATATATATATATATATATATATATATATATATATATATATATATATATATATATATATATATATATATATAATGAATGCCAATTCTTGTCGAATGTGGCCATTAATTAAAATCCCAATTTAAATCAAGCATTTCAATTGCAGCCATAATTAAAGTGTCACCATTAAATACTTATTTCAAAATTGACCATAATTGAGAATGCAACAACTAATTAATCATTTTAATTATGACCTCAATTAATCACATAAACAAAATAAAATCAACAATTTTAATTTTAACCGTAATTAAATTGTAGAAAACAATTGGCCTTTTCAATTAGAACCACAGTTATCACTTAAATTGATTTGTTAATTTCAGTTTTAACCATTTGTGTGATGTAACGACCCGTTAGGTCGTTATGTGTCTTTGACCATTTTACCCCTGTTGATCAATTCCCGAGACTATAAGCGATTCCACTGAAAACTGAAGGATTTAGAATCCTTAAGTGAAAGTATTTGACCAATAGTTGACTTTTAGGTAAACAGACCTTTTTTAAATTTTGGTCGATTCCATGAGGTCCGAAGGGTGATTTATGACTTGGTGCGATGGATGGTTCAGTTCCCGAGGCGTTTGATTGCGTTTTGGGTACTTGGTTGGAAACTTGATTTTATCCGTCAGAGCCGACTTTGGTACCGACCTCCGTTGAAATTCCGAGGCCACGGGGTGAGTCCGTGACGTGGCAATGATGCCTTGAGCAGAAGGTCGCCGAGTATGCGCTTTGCCTGGCTGATTGCTTCGGAGCGTCCTTTAGCCACGGAGCCGATCGTTGGGGCTATATGCAACTTGATATTTCATATCAGAGTCGAGTTTTGGCTTGTGTTGAGGCAAGATCATCGCTTCTGGATCAAATTAAGGCAAAGTAGTTTAAGGATGCTAAGTTGTGCAAGATTCATAATAAGGTTTTGAGTGGTGATGCCAAGTTTATGTGCCATGATTGGAGAAAGCGAGGGGAGTTCTTGAGAATCAAGGGACGTGTTTGCGTTCCCGTGTTGATGATTTGATTAGGAAGATTCGGGAGGAGTCCCACGCTTCTAGGATATTCTATTCATCCTCGTGCTAACAAGATGTATCGTGGATTTGAGACAAGACGTAATCGACGTGGGTCGACAAGAGAGATATTGCACTTTGTTTTTAAGTGTGGGAATTGTCGCAGTGTCAGTACGAGCACCCGCCGACCTGGTGGTGTGCTTTTAGGATGCCCATTCCCGAGTGGAAGCCGGGAGAGGATTGCCGGATTTGGCCAGGGTCTTCTGAAGACCCTGGGCAAGTTTGATTCAGTTTGGGTTATTGTTGATCGGTTGACTAACTCTGCTCATTTCATCCCCTTTCAGGTTACCTACACTGCACAGAAGTTGGCCAAGATCTATATACATGAGGTTGTTCATTTGCATGGAGTTCCTACTTCTCATCTCTGATAGAGGCCCTCAGTTTACGTCCTGATTCTGGAGGACTTTATAGGCCGAGTTGGGTACTCGATTAGATCTCAATATAACTTTTCACCCTCAGATAGATGGTCAGTCTGAGCAGACGATTTAGCTTCTTGAGGATATGCTCCGAGCTTGTGTAATCGACTTTGGTGGTCATTGGGACCAGTTCTTACCCTTGGCCGAGTATGCATACAACAACAGTTACCACTCGAGCATTGATATGGCTCCGTTTGAGGCTCTTTATAGGAGGAGATACTGATCTCCTATTGGATGGTTTGATGCCTTTGAGGTGAGGCTGTGAGGTACCGATCTTTTGAGAGAGTCATTGGATAAGGTTAAGGTGATTCAAGACAACCTTTTAGCGGCTCGAGCAGACGAGAGAGTATATGCGGGATCCAAGGTCCGAGATTTTGAGTTCATGGTTGGGGAATAGGTTCTGTTGAAGGTCTCACCCATGAAGGGTGTGATGAGGTTTGGGAAAAAGGACAAGCTCAGTCCTAGGTTCATTGGTCCATTTGAGATTCTTAGCCATGTGGGGGAGGTAGCTTATGAGTTGGCTTTACCTCCAGGTTTGTCGGGTGTTCACTCGGTATTTCATGTGTCTATGCTGAAGAAATATCATTGGGATGGTTCTTACATCATTCGTTGGGATTCGGTCTTGCTTGATGAGAACTTGTCCTTATAAGGAGGAGTTTATTGCCATTTTAGATAGAGAGGTTCGAAAGTCGAGGTCAAAGGAAATAGCTTCAGTGAAGGTCCAGTGGAAGCATCGCCCAGTCGAGGAGGCTACTTGGGAGACAGAGTCTGATACGCTTAGTAGATATCCCCATCTTTTCACCCAGTCAGGTACCCTTCCTCTTGTTTCCTTTCTTGTCCGTTGTATCTAATGTAACGACCCGCTAGGTCATTATGTGTCTTTTGACCATTTTACCCCTGTTGACCAATTCCCGAGCCTATTAGCGATTCCAGTGAAAACTGAAGGATTTAGAATCCTTAAGTAAAAGTATTTGACCAATAGTTGACTTTTGCGACATACCTTATTCTGATTTTCGTCGATTCCATGAGGTCCGGAGGGTCATCTTCAATCCCCAAGTATGGGTGCAAGAACCCTAGCTCTCCAAGACTTGTATGAATGGCCAAAGATGAAGATATTTTCTCTCATGTTTGCTTTATAGTCCGAAAATTTTCCCAATCAAAATTAGACCAAAACAGCCCCTTATTTTTTAAATTTCAGTTCTGGCCCTTTTTGCAATTTTAGTCACTTTTTTCATTTTCTTCAATTTGACCTCTTTTTGACTTGTTTTCACTTGATTTCTTCCCGTTCACTTCTAAATCACAAAAAACCTGTAAAAAGGAAATAAACGACATTAAATGCACTACGTTTTCAATCAAACATAGTAAAAATCTAAGATTAAAGAAGAGATAAGTTGGTAAATTACCAACTTATCAAACCCCCAAACTTAAAACTTTGCTTCCCTCAAGCAAATCAAAACTCACAATTTCCTTCAAAGGAATCAACATTTAAGCTCATAGTGCACCAAAGATACCAAGTCAAAATGGTCCACTTTAAGCACAAACATATGACTTTGATTGGTACCAACAATTAATCCAAGACACATGAATCACCAACAAGTTCTCAAGAATTTCATTCCATGTCAAGTGCTTAAACACCAAGTTAATCAAAGTAGCAATTAAGTCATGACCTAGAGCTTTAAAATTTGTCTCTTTGTCACAAAACAACTTTCTTTTGTTCACTCTTTTCAATTGGAAAATGAACCAAATTCACAACTCAAATTCTCATGTGCCCTCACAATCAAGAGAGAATCCCAACTCATAAAAATGCAATTCAAAACAGAAGTGGGATGTAAAATGGAAAGAAGTAACTCTCTCTAATGCATACATGTCGAACCATAGGCTTGCCCTTCATGTATTTCTCCACTAATTTAGACAAACTTGGTTCAAAATCAATTAGGATTTAGAGGTTGGTAATGTAGGATTTTGATTATGGTAGGGGCACAGTTTGGAAATAGAGACTCAACCTCCCTAAGCACTACAATTTTTCAACAATCAAAGCACACTTCCTTTAAACTTTTTTTTTCTCACCCTTTTCCTCATCTTTCAATTTCACCACCTAGTCTTCCCTTTATTCACAACTTTTATTCCTCCTTCCCCCCCTTTTTTTTTCATTTGTTCATTTTCAAGCTAACAAGGAAGATTCTATTTTTTTTCTCTATTTTTGTTTTTTACCCTTTCACCTTTTAAGCAACTTCCACATCACAACTTTTCCAACCGTCACCCCCAAACATAGGCTTTTAGCCTATGTTTACACTTTCAAAGCACTTAGGGAGGTGGGATGCCAAAAGATAGATCACTAAAGAACAAAAGGTTAAAGCTTGTAACATGATTGCCAAAGAAAAGGTTAAAGTCTTACTAGGGGTTGACTAGGAAAAATATGTAGGGGGAGGATTTTAAGGCAAAACGATCCAAAGAAGGCCTAACATCATTTTTCAAACAAAGTGTAACCTAGAATTTCACCATGAAACACATTCCGGGCAAGTTCTAGACCCCAAGATATGCAAAAGAACTTGCAAATAAGCGTCACCACAAATGAACATGAAAACTCAAGTAGAATATGTATCCAAGATCCAATTGAAACAAATGAACTCAAAAAGTCACTCATAGCCTAAAGAGACTAATTCATGAACATAAGAGCCAAAAATTGAGTCTAAAGGTCACAACAAGAAACATCACTTCAATTAAAAAAAAAAAACATTCTTTCAAGAACTCATTTGCCATGGTTTAAATCATGTTGGTACCAAGCAAGCCACAAATTGGCCAAGGGGAAAAAATCACAACTCACACCACCAAAATCTACCTATACACACCCGGTTCAAAAGAAAATTAGCATCATCAGGAAAAGAACCGCAACACAAAGAAAAGCCAAGGATATTACTATTAAAAACAAAAATTAACTAGCAAATGTTAAAGAAGCTGATAATGAAAAAGACAAAACAAAACAAATCATACTAATATAAATATGTTTTTAAAAAAATGTGAAACTACCAAGTTATCATCCATCATGACATACACACCTTATCGCAAAAATATCTATCAAGATAAAGCCTCCCCAACTTAAAATGTTTCATTGTCCTCAATGTAACTATATGATTAAAGCAAAAGTTAGGAGAGACTCCCTGAAAAATGGTGTCGTTGAGCTAGAGCATACAGGTGAGGAAGTTGTTTCGTGCCTCCTTGAGATGCAATTGATGTTAAACAGGTACTCCCTCCGTCCCAATTTATGTGATATAGTTTGACTGGGCACGGAGTTTAAGAAATAAAGGAAGACATTTGAATCTTATGGCCTAAAATAAGCCAAAGATATATGTGTGGTTATAGATCATATCGTAAGTGCAAAAAGTAAAGTTTAAAGTTAAATTATTGTCAAATAAGGAAATGTATCATTCTTTTTGGGACAAACTAAAAAGGAAAGTTTATCACATAAATTGGGACAGAGGGAGTATTTTGCAATTCCGAATCAGCCCATGTTCATTTCAAACTTCACATCCACATTGCACTTTGTATATCTCACACCTAATATTGCCAAGATACTCCCTTATTTTTGCTTCTCCTTGAACTGCTTTTAATTGCCCTAAAGACCATTTAATGTCAACGAGTACCTCGGTGAATCTATTAGGGATCAATAAAATGGACAAGAAAGAAACCTTGAACACTTCATCTCATCAACTTACTTCAAAGGTAGTGACAACTTCTTCCAAAAATAGTTGCACCACACAGGTATTCAAACATGTAGCTTTAAAACACTAAACCACATATGAAGACTTTTTATTGCATCCTCTCTTCATGTTTCAATTCAAGATAGGTGTCCTGAGTATACTCAGTTCAAAGAGTGAAATAAAAATATAGTCTCAGGACTCCTTAAATTTTGCAACGTAGAACTTGAGCAATGTAAGAGAAAAAAAACACTTCAAAATCAGTCTGAACTACTCCATACACACTTCTAAACAACGCCTCATACTGCTCGGCTACTCAGACTTCATCGGCAAACTAATTTTCCTCTCAGGCAATTCATCAAACAGGTTACGTGTGTTCTACTATAAGCTTGGTTTCAACAATATTAGCTAGTGTTCAACCCTCCTAAAAAGTTGGGAATTATAGTTCTCAGGTCAGGATAACATTCAACACCAGTACCCATTCACAGCTACTCAAAAAAAAAAATCACCAAGAAGAAGGCCAGAGTAACTCCAATTTCGCACAAAAATATTTATCTAAGGGACATAGAGGAATGGGTCGTTAGCACGGAGAAGAGGAAGATGATTTAGAGATGGAGGATAGAAACCTTACTTGATGCTATCAACGTGAGGGGGTGGCCGATCACTGGTATGGAGCAAGTGTACGCAGGGAGTCGGGCGTAAGCTTTTGGGGGTTCTCGTGTTTTTTGCGCCTTACTGGCCTTTAAGTTAGGCAGAACAATTGACCTTCATAATACATTTTTTTGTGCGGAATGCCCTACAAAGGCACTGGTCTTTAATTTTTTCCCCTCAAATTGGTGGTCTTTAGTTTTTGCCCTTTACTAAAAACCCCTTGGTTCCGGGTTCGAACCCCCGCTTAGTCAAAAATTTAAAAAAATAGCAAGGCAGAGTTTTGCTACCATTAGGTAAAGTTTGCCGGAAAAGTTTGAAACTCTGCCTGATTAGGCAAAGTTTGAGGCAAAACTCTACCTTTCGATTAAAGGTAGAGTTTTGCCTCCAAGCATGGCAAAACTCTACCTCAAGGCATGGCAAAACTCTACCTTAAGGCATGGCAAAACTCTACCCTAAGGCAGAGTTAAGCCTTATACCTAAAGGCAAAACTCTATGTCACGACCCAAAATCGATTAGTCGTCCGGACACCTACCATTTCCCACCTTGGTAGGCAAACCCTTCCTTTACCCAACATGTAATCTATCAATGTGGAAGAACAATGTAAATAATAATAAATCTCAATATCAATTAAAAGAGAATAATAGAGGAGTACATCTTCTACCCAAGGCATCTAGTCTAAGTCAGCACAAGAGCTACTAATAAACACATAGGTCTGAATATATAACAAGAACTATTTGAATGTTGCCATATAAGGCTCATAATATCCAAAAGAAAACTATGTGAAAATAGATGACAAGTATACAACGAATGGAAACTCGGGCTCCAGATCTGGCAGTAGCTCACCCTATGTTTCCAACAACACCATCTCGGGAAACACTCTCGAGGATCAAAAATAGAACCTGTCACACACTCCACACCTCGAAAAGGAGTGTAGCAAGGTAGCTTCAGTACAAACAACACGTACTGAGTAGGCATCATAGGCCGACAACAGTTAGCTAACATGAATAAAGGAAGAGACTGAAGAATAGACATGCTCACAATCAAGTATAGACATAACACAGTCCAAGAATAAGAACTCAAGTACAGAAGGATCAAATAGCCGAATCATAGCCTATGGTGAAGCAGCTAAACACAAATCTGCCAAGTTTCCCACGATTTCTCAGAATAACCACAAACACTAATACAACCAACAATGGATCTCCTTAACCTTAAGTCATAGCCTAGGAGAAAGTCTCTAATCCTCGAGTCCTTCATTTCCCAAGTATGTATTAATCAAGCACACGACAACTCAAGTCAATAATCAACTAAGAAAATCAATGCAGAAACACACCATGCAATACAATAAGTACAACAACCAAGTTAGAGATGTGGATGGATGTAATATGAATGGGTGTGCGATGCAATGCAATGCAATGATGCACACATGCTCCGAGCAGAATACCTCCACGCCTCGACAGTCATGACCCATGGGGGACCCGCGAAGTCCATGTACCTGCTACGCCATACAACCCGATCCAATATATATATTTCAGAATGTGCAACCTGATCCAATATATGTGTATGTAGTGGAACGTGCAACCCGATCCAATAGATGTTGCAAAACGTGCAACCCGGTCCAATATATGTATATATATGTTGTGGCGCTTAACCCGAGCTAAGTATATGAGTATTAATGCATGAATGATATCAATGCCAATGAGAATCTATCAATACTAATCCTTCCACACATGGACACATATCACAATATCACAAATAAATCACAATAAGGCAACAAGCCACAATCAAACAATACTAAGCTCAGCTCATATTAGAATATCATGAAAGATACTGTATAATATCAATGAATAATGACAACATATCAAATCAATCGTGCCACAAATGGACACATCTCTCGATATTTATAATAAGTCAAGTTTTTTCCTCTATCTAAGATAATACCCAATAACTGAGGGATAGCAATTTCACAATGATGATAAGATGACTAAGTATCAAGTCTAATATCACACATATGGCAACAAGCCAATAGATCACAAAGAAGGCGATAAGCCCACAATCAAACAACAGTACCAGCCTGGGTTCCATCCTAACTTCATACCCGAAGGTGTAACATGCTTTCTCCGACAATCAGTAACTTTACATATGCTTTGCTAACTGAAGTCTAACCATAAGGTAAGCCGTAATCTACCTGGAAGCCGAGCAGGAGCCACGAACAATCAAGCCTTCGCCTTGCCTTTTCGGAGAGCCCCCAAGTACTCAAAGTCTATCCATTATCGAATTCTAAGTTAGAAATAAGAAACAACGATACCCATATTTCTATACTTCGCTTAAATTCAAATCAACTAGGGAAAAAAGGGGGGAACTGGCCCATAAGGGTAAAACGAGTATTTCAAGGGTGAAATTGGTAACCCAACATTCTAGAAGTTCAATTCTACTCTTCAATTGCTAAATTAACTCAATAATAGATCAATTTCACCACTCAAGTCAAAACCCCCAACTTGGGTATAAACCCTAACTTTCAATCTTTCAACTCATCAACACAAATGGAAGATTCAAACCTATTAGTGACTAATTCATCCGATTCCATGCTTAGATTAGTCAAATCCACCAAAAAATCTCATTTAGAAAGACCAAAAATCAAATAATTAAAGGAACATCAAAACCCATCTTCCTTCTTAAGTTCTATAGATTTTCTATCAAGGATTCATGCTTAAGGAAAGTAAATGAATGAAATCTAGGTTAAAGAACTTACCCTCAAGAGAAATCTGGTTGAAACCTCCTCAAATAACCTCAAAGAAGCTTAGGAATAATAAATAAAGAGATAGAAAATGAAGGGTTTTAACTAGGTAATAAATAGGATTTTGGTCCCCGACGTGTCCTTGGATTATTAAAAGAGAAAGAGCTTTATACCAAGTTTTCGAAATGTATGTTCTGGCTTGATTCTATGGCATTCTTGGGCCACTTGGTGTTAGAGAACGGGATCATGGTTGATCTCAAAAAGATTGAGGTTGTTAGGGATTGGGCGAGGCACACCACCGTGACCGGATTTTAGCCATGAAGCTCACAGTTACTACCGTCGGTCTGGGCTCACGAGCTTCTCACTCACCATATCGACTGCATGAGCAGTTCCTTTCCAAATGTCCGGACAAGTTTTATGGAAGGAGCTTTCAAAAGCCCGCACTTTATTGACCATGTTCTTATTTTGGCATTACCCGTAGGAAGGATTTCTCATTTTATCGCGATTACGCATCCGTGTTTGCTCAGCGCTGCTGACGCAAAGAGGGCAAGGTCATCGCCTATGCTTCTAGATAATTGAAGATTCATGAAAAGAACTACCCCACTATGATTTGGAGTTGGCGTCGGTAATCTTCGCGTCACAGATTTGGAGGCATTATCTATATGGGTCCATCAGAAGGTGTATACCGATCACCGTAGCCTTAGCACGGTTCCGCCAAAAGCGATCTCAATTTAGGCAACAGTGACAGAGCGAAAGGATTATGACATCACTATACTTTACCTATCACGAGTCCACCATAGCAGACTACCAGTCGATGTGGTAACTCATCATAATTTCCATCCCCTTGCCATAGCTACGCCCTCACCGTGGCAAGTCTCCGCTGGCGCATCCGTGCCGCCACGCGACACCACACCGAAATTCGGTTTTTCACTATCTCAATCCCAAAATCTGACAATCACCCGAGACCTCACAGATACAAACCAGACATGCATTCACACATAAAAACATGCTACGGACTCATTCGCGATCTCAGAATTCCCAACGGAGGTCTATCTGACTGGGTCAACACCCAATGGCCATATGCTAACTTTCCAACCAATAATTAGAAACTCTCCCAAGTGTCTTGGGAACTGAACCAAACATCCCACCAAGTCACAATTGATCATCCGAACCTCTCCAAATTGACAAATTTCCAAAAAAGATCCATTTACTCAAAAGTCAACTATTGATCAAATGTTTTTCACTTTAAGGCTCTATTTCATACAAGACATCATAAATCTCGCCCGATCACCTCGGGAACCATACCATTCATCCCCGTGGGTCAAAATTATACTAATAAAGCTCGGGGAAGGGTCAACGCGGGTAAATGGGTAAAAAGTGCTATAACGACCAAATAAGTCGTTACATCAAATACCAATTAAACAATCACTCATCTTCGAGCGACAAGGAAAGAACAGGAAAAGTACCTGAGTGAACAAATAACTGGAGATATCTAGAATGCTATCAGGCTCAATCTCCCATATGGCCTTCTCAATAGGACGATGCTTCCATTGAACCTTAGCAGAAGTTATCTCCTTAGACCTCAACTGTCTAACCAGCCTATCTAAGATCGTAATAGGCTTCTCCTCGTACGACAGGTTCTCATCAAGAAATACAAAATCCCAACGAATGATATAATACTAGTCTAAATAGTACCTCTTCAGCATAGAAACATGAAAATCGGATGAACACCTGACATGCCTGGTGGAAAGGCTAACTTATAAGCAATATCACCAACACGACGGAGAATCTCGAAAGGACCAATGTACCTTGGGCTCAAATTTTCCCTCTTCCCAAACCTCATAACACCCTTCATGGGTGAAATCTTCTCGTGGCTAATCCCCGCTCACCCTCCATAAACTCTAGATCCCTGACCTTCCGGTCCGCATACATCTTTTGCCGACTCTGAGCTGCTAGAAGATTTTCCTGCATAAGCTTCACCTTGTCCAAAGACTCCCTCAGCAAATCTTTACCCAAGGTCGAACCTCAAAAGCATCAAACCACCCAAAAAGAGAATGACACCGCCTACCATATAAAGCCTCGAACGGTGCCATATCAATAATCGAATGGTAGCTATTGTTGTACGCGAACTCTGCCAAGGGTAAGAACTGGTCCCACTTACTACCAAAATCAATGACACATGCTCTCAACATATCCTCGAGCACCTAAACAGTTCGCTCGGACTGACCATCAATCTGTGGATGAAATACGGTGCTAAGGTCTAACTGAGTACCTAACTCTTCCTGCAACATCCTTCAAAACTTGGAGGTAAACTGAGTACCCCGCACTATGGTCGGCAGAGGTCTTTGTGGTGATCGACGGTTTCTCACGACTTAGCTCGCGAGGTATTTAAAGGGTATGTTTGTTGCATTGTGATTTGGATGGCGAAGAGACCTGGAACCAGGCGAGGCTCGCCATGAGTAATATCGGGCGGACGGAATTGCTTGCAGTTGCTCGATAAAGCAAGAATTCTTTTTATAAAGAAGAGAGTAAGTCATGGTTCGGGGGCTTATATTTACGTGTTTTTAAGAAATCGTGGTGGGAAGAATGGCTTTTTGTAAGGTGAAAGAAAAGGTAGCAAGTAATCTAATATTTACCTGCTCGTAGTGGGCTATGATTGTGTCTTTATCAAAGGTTTGTGTTGCGTTTTGAGAAATGTTTCAGGGACCTATCAATCGCGCACGTAGGACGGTTATATCGACCCAGAATTCCAACAAAAGAAGCTTCGAGAGCTGGGGACTTGCATGGCGAGAGCAATTAGGAGTACGGAAACATGTAAATTGGTTCTTTTGGCTAAGTTAGAGGAATTTTGGAATGATAAGGTGAGTGGGTGGTGGTTTCGGTGTACTTCTTGTTGTGTAGGCTTCCGTGAGGGTATAATAAGGATTTCTTGGTTATCATTATCTTTCGTACTCTCTTTCTTTGTTCGAGGACAAACAATTGTTTAATTGGCATCTGATGTAATGACCCGTTAGATCGTAATTGCACTTTTAACCCATTTACGTCGTTGACCCTTCCTCAAGCCTTGTTAGTATAATTTTGATCCGCAGGCATGGGTGGTAGGTGTTGAGTACTGTTCACACGTATAAATACGTGGTTTCACTGTTCACGCGTGTTACTGTTCACGCGTATAAATACGCGGTTTACTGTTCACGCGTGTTACTGTTCACGCGTATAAAAAATGCGGGCGATCGTTCACGCGTTATTTGAAGGTTATAAATAGAGCTCTAAGCTTCATTTGGAATACACACCAAATTGGAAGAAGACAACACATCCTTAAAGAGAGAAAAAAACAAGAGAAATACTCTAGTAAAAGTGCCCAAGTGCTATATGTCTTTCGAGAGAATTTTCTCGCGGTAAAAATTCCCGAGTGTAATCGATCGGGGTTGCGAGGTCGAGTGTTGTAAACACTTGTAATATTTTTCTTTAATAAGATCTTCAAAGAAGAACGCGGACGTAGCTCTCACATCGAGGGGCGAACCACTATAAATCCGTGTGTGCTATTTATTCTTCGCTTACATCACGGCGTAAGTAGGTTCTGGCTTCAATGAGGTTGGTATTTAAGTGGTCCAGTCGCGACCTCCAATCTTTCCCCGGAACCCGCTACAAAGGCCTGATTTGGGATTTAAATCCTAACAATCGGTATCGCAGCAACAAAGTGTGCGTTGTGATTTAGAAAAGCACGGGAGGCGAAGATGCGGTACGACGCACTAGATCGGTAAATTCGAGCAGGTACGCATTTTTGCGTTCGGAGAATGCAAATTGAAGATTATTTATACGGCAGTTTTCTTCACGAACCTCCGAGTCCGAAACCGGTGATAAGATGAAACAAAGGATTGGAACCTCCTCGAGACAAGTTCGGGAGTCATTCGGGCCGACGCTCGTCGGCGAACGTTGCTCACAATACGGCAGCGAGAAGTACCACCGAAAAAAAAAAAAGAAGGTATCGTCCGATACGTACGAGAAACCTTCGCAAATAATAAGGTATTTCTCATAAAGAACTATTTCATCTAAAGATGATGGAAAATGCTCATGTCGTCGCACACATAAATGAATTCAATACCATTGTAAATCAATTGTCACTTCCAGAAAATTGATTTCGACGATGAAGTACAAGCCTCTAATTTTGTTGGCATCCCTACCAAATACCGGGAGCCAACGAGAGCAATGTTGCCAAGCTCTCAGGTCAGTGACAAACCAAAGTTCAACGATGTTGGGGATCGTATCCTTGCCGAGGAGGTGCGCAAGACAGACTCCGGAGAGGCATCGACGAGTTCGCTTAATGTTGAAAACAAAGCAGAAATTTTGACAGAAACTACAACCGAAATAAAGTGCATCGAAGTCAAGGAATGGCGGGTCAATCCGTACTCAGACGAACACATGAGTGTTGGTATCGTGGAAAACCAAAGTCACTAAGAACCCAGGCGCCAAAGAATGAGGACAAAGAAGCGGGCCGGAATCAACGCCGCTACGAAAGACACCGAAGGGACAAGGCTTGCTATTTCCGCGATGCCCCGATAGACTCTCGGGGCGCTCGACTCGAGCGTCCTTTCATACCACCCCACATCATGATATAATGACAAACTACGTGGCCGGGAATCGGCAAAGTTTATTTAGCCGACGGAGAGCCGGCTAGACGTCATTGGCACGGAGACATTAATTTGAAGATGTCAAACGGATCCTCGTGGAAGATTACAAAAGTTAGACATGTTCCAAAGCCGATGCGAAACCCGATCTCGCAGGTCACTACTACGAGGGATATGATCTCAATTTGGTAACGGTCTTTGGAAGGTGGCGGTGCCGCTATGGTGTCGTCGGTGAAAGAAGATTGGCACTCTCTACACGATTTAGCTATCGTCGTGATACCTGTCGTGGTTGACAACACAAAGAAGAGCTGCATTTGTGGCATTGTCTACCGGGACATATCAGCCGTGGGATGAAGTTGGCTGTGACAAATGGCTTAATTCCTGAGTCGAAGACGATGGACCTTCATACGTGCGAGAGCCGATTTAAAACAAAAGCGAGTAAGCTTCCTCAAATGGGCAAGCAGTTGAAGTCAAAAGCCGGAATTGGTGCACACGACGCTGGGACCTACCACCGCTCCCTCCTCGAGGATCACATTATTACGCGACCTTCATTGATGATTCAACTGACAAGGCGTGGTTTACTTTATGAAAAATAAATCCGATGTATTTAGTGTATTCAAAAGATGGAAAGCCATGGTTGAGAATGAAACAAACCTCGTTGAAGTGTTTGAGGTCCGACAACGGCGGAGAATACACCGATGGTGATTTCAAACGGTACGTGCAAGGCCGATAATGGGATCATGATGACGAAGACTATTCCCTGAACACCGCAACAAAACGGAGTAGCCGAAAGAATGAACCGAACGTTGAACGAGCGTGCCTTCGAGTATGAGAATACACTGGATCGCCCAAGACATTCCGGACGGGGATGGCCGAATAATACCGCGGCCTTCTTAATTAACCGAGGACCGTCGGGCCTCGATTTCGGGGGACCCAAGAAGTCCGGAGTGGCAAGAAGGTAAATCTTCATTTCGAAAGTGTTCGGTCGCTTATCATATGTTCATAATGATGATACGGCTAGAAGCAAGCTTGATCCAAAATCAAAGAAGTGTTACTTTATTGGCTATGGTGACACCGAGCTTAGTTACCGATTTTCAGATGAACAAAATTCCAAGATCATCCGATAGAATGTTGTCTTCAACGGTTATAATCGTACAAACACAAGTCGCAAAAAAATTCAATGTCGTGACAAGGAATCGGGAAATAGTCGATTTGAGAGACTTCCGACACTCGAGCCGGCACCAGTAAGGTGCCGAGGAAGAGGAACAAACAATCCGAGAAGGTGCTGATTAGTGCCGATTCCGAAACAAATAAGCCAGGACGCCAATCACGAACCGGCGTATCATCCAAAGATCGTGAAGCCGATTCACGGTGTACTCTCCATCCCTCAAACTACATTCTACTCACCGATAGAGGGGAGCCGGAATGTTATGAAGAAGCAATGCAAGTCGATGAATCGACCAAGTGGGAGCAGCAATGAGCATTTAGAGCCGGATTCACTATCTAAGTAAATCATGGCTACGGGAGTTAGCCAAGTTGCCAAAGGACAAGAAGGCATTGCAAAATAAATGGGTTTATCGGATAAAGGAAGAACCTAATGGAAGCAAGCGTTATAAAGCAAGGTCGGTTGCAACAGATTTCAACAAAAGAAGGCATCGACTATACGGAGATCTTCTCTCCCGTAGTCAAGACGGTGACTATCGAATCGTTCGGACCTGGTAGCAAAGGAAAATTCACATTCCGCAACATGGACGTGAAAACCGCATTTCTTCACTTCGTGATCTAGACGAGAAATCTACATGCATGTACCGTGAGGGATTCAAAGTCAAAGGAAAGGAGAATCTGGTGTGCAAACTTCAAAAGAGTCTCAGAATGATCAAAACAGTTCCAAGACAAAGGTATTTAAAGTTTGATGTACTTTGGCGAAGAAAAGCCGATTTTTCAAGGTGCGAGGCAGATCACGTCAGCATTTCAAAAAAAATTTGAAGACTCGTACATGATATCGCTACTCTATGTCGATTTACATGCTAATCGTAGGAGCAAACCCACAGAGATTGATCGGTTGAAAAAAGTGGTTATCGGAAGAGTTTGCAATGAATGATTTCGGGGCAAAGCAAATCCTCGGGACGAGAATCGACCAAGAGTAGCATCAAACTCTCACAAGAAGAATATGTGAGGAAAGTTATCAAAAGGTTCAACATGCATGATGCCAAGCCAACAAAGACTCCTTGGTCGACACTTTCGGTTGTCAAAGGAACAGCCGCCGACAACCGAGGATTTGAAGAAGGTGACGTGGACAAGATACCTTATGCACCGTAATCGGTAGTCTTACGTATGCAATGATATGTACATGCCGACATTGCACATGCAAGGAGTTGTCGGGCCGATTTATGAGCAATCCGGAAAGCAACATCGAGGTCACAAGTGGATATTCGATATCTCAAAGGCAATGAGTTCACCGTATTTTTCGAAAATCAAAAACAGATCGGGTAAAGTGGCATGTCGATGCTGACAACGGTGCAGATGCTGACAGCGAAAGAGCACATCCGGGTATCACACCTTCTGAGCATCGCAATCTCTTGGGTTTCCAAGTTGCAAAAGATAGTAGCTCTCTCAGTCGCGGGCCGAGGTCGTTGTCGTGACGGAGGCCACAAAGGAAACAAGGGGTGACGTGGCTACAATCTTTTTCTCGTGGGAATTGGATCGTGACAACGAGGGAAGTGTGCTATATTGTGGATAGCCAAAGTGCTATTCATTTGGCAAAGAACCCGGTCTACCATGCCGAACGAAGCACATACAACTCCGGTACCATTTCATTAGATCGGGCCTTTGGAAGATGGAGCGCTAGTGCTTGAGAAGATCTAGAGTCGAATCCGCATACGTCGACAAAGGCGCGGACGATAGACAACCGAAGCCATGCCGCTTCTCGCTGGCCCGCACGGCATGAAACTAGAAAGAGTCGCCGCATCGATCAAAGTGTGAAGACAAATTAAAATTAGCCTTCAAGTGGGAGAATTGTTGAGTACTGTTCACACGTAGAAATACGCGGTTTCACTGTTCACGCGTGTTACTGTTCACGCGTATAAATACGCGGTTTACTATTCACGCGTGTTACTGTTCATGCGTATAAAAAACACGATTTACTGTTCACGCGTTATTTGAAGGTTATAAATAGAGCTAAGCTTCATTTGGAATACACACCAAATTGAAGAAGACAACACATCCCAAAGAGAGAAAAAAATTCAAGAGAAATACCTAGTGAAAGGCCTAAGTAAGAGAGTGTCTTCGAGAGAATTTTCCTCAAAAATTTTGAGTGTAATCGGGGATCGGGGGCCGAGTGTTGTAAACACTTGTAATATTTCTTCTTTAATAAGATCTCCGAAGAACGTGGACGTAGCTCTCACATCGAGGGTGAACCACTATAAACTGTGTGCTATTTATTATTCGCTTACATCACGCGTAAGTAGGTTCGTTTAATGAGGTTGGTATTTAAGTGGTCCACCGCGACCTCCAATCTTTCCTGGGAACCTGCTTACAAAGGTCGGATTTGGGATTTAAATCCTAACAGTAGGGTTCCCTAGTGTCACACCCTAACCTGATAGGGTATGATGGGTACCCGACCCTTACTGTGGCCGAGCGAACACGCTGACTCTCGTGATACTCATAACTATACCGGGCCCGCAAAACATGACATAAGTACATAATGAAAATTTTTTTAAAAACAAACATGCCTTTTATCTTTATCAAATCAAATAAAAACTAGTACCGTATGAATTTCGTAAACATATGAAGTTCGTAACATAATGCATATTGATACATCCGCTTACATAGCCGCTTACAAACCGACATCTTATATACACGACACCGTTCGCAAAGTCTCTAACATAACCCCGCATTTACAACATAAGCCACCCACCCTACATCCGGAGGAAGTGAGTCGCCAATCCAAACCCGGGGATCTTCTAC